>NC_090260.1:22743116-23043116 GCF_037325665.1 Littorina saxatilis | reverse complement strand
GACGGTGCAGGTTTCTGCCGTGCAGGTGTCTTTGGATAGTAGTTTTTAATTCGCCGATGTGGTCTAGCATAGTATCTGAGGAATAGACAACATCCTCTAATTAGAGACCTTTGGACTCAAACCAGTAGAGACAGAATCACAAGAAACACACACACACACACACACACTTATATTCAACAAATGTCACATAAAGCAATATCACACCATGTACATATTGCAATCTGTCAGCCTGTAAGTAAAAGATGAACGCTGAAAACCAGTTATTGAGACTACATGTAGCAAGGCTTGGCTAAATAAAACTTGAAGAGAACTTGCTCTCGTCTTTGCAAAGTATGCAAACGTAGTACAATAACAACTGGATTTTGTTCTTTATCCTGAGCCAATTTCAGAAGAAACCTGACATATCTGTATTTTTTGGATTGAAGAAAATGTAGGGAATAACAATGAAAGCCCTATTGAATTTGTTCGTGTATTTTTAGTTTAGATTTTTTTTATGAAGAATCTCAATCTAAAAAAATCGGGTCTTAAAAAGGAGTGAGTCTGAAAATGGGGGTATGCTTACAGAGGTAATATGAACTGAGAGTCTGAGGAGACAAGGTCTTAAAAAAAAAGGGAGTCTTAATTAATATGGGAGGTCTTAAAAGGGGGGTGGGGGTGGGGGTTCCACTGTATAGTCATTTTGCTTAACCGTTTGTTCATAATGTTTGTAATGGAGCATAGAGTGTAGTGAAACAGGGATCGCGTTTACGCACGATTTTTGCGTATTTGACGCATTTTAAAAGTCGCTGACGCGTTTTTTTCGCCGCGCCGCGTAAGCCATACGCAAAAATATTGTAACTTTTTCTTGTCTTCACGCAGCGCTTTTGCTCTGACTTAATAATCACCCGATCCTGAAACTGACTATAGGGCTCGAGAAGTGACGACACACATGAAATCTGCGTGTCAAAACTAAAGTCCGTTTCTTTTTGCATCGAAGTATCACAAACGAACGTAACGAGGGTATTACCAGATAATGTCTTGTCGGATAATGAAACAGACATTAGCTGCTCTCCCATCTCGCGCTTCCAAAAGGCGGAAAGTGTGTCTAGTCGTATTAGAGCGGGAAACAAACTCGCAAGGCCCGAAGGTTGGAGACAGCAGGGGTGTTATTCGACAGGCGTGCGCGGAGTTCGACAGGAAAACTCGCCGTATTTAGGTAAGGAGTGTCTTTAAGTCTTTCGTGCGTGTTTTGTTTGTGTCTGTACGTGTTTTCGTAGTACGCAAAAATATTGGTCCGTGACGCGTTTTTTTTCGTTTCGTTGCGTATGACTTACGCGTTTTTTTAAAAAGCTAGCGCGATCCCTGGTGAAAACACAATCCTCACAGGTTGAGCAGAATCCCTGCCAGCATTTCGTCTGATTTGACGTTGAGTGCTGTGACCAGCTGGACCCATCGCTCCCACTGCTGTCCCAGGAACACGGAGCGTTTGCTGCGCTCCCTGCTCGTTTCCCGTCTCCGCTGCTTCCTCTCCTGCCCGCTCAGCTTTGGTCGTTTACATCTGGGTTCAATTTCTTCCACGAGTCTCTTTGCCCTGCTGGAGACGGAATCATCGCTGTCTGTGCCCAGAGTTGGCGTGCTGCCGCTGCTGCACCTGTTTTGATTCCGCTGCGCAGCGTCACGCTGCGTGTCTTCTTCATCTTGCAGAAAGATCTCGTCACGCTGCATGTCCTCTTCTTCCTGCGGACAGATCAAGTCGTTTTTTGTTGTCTTTCATTTTTTGGTCCTTGAATAAAGCATACTGGGAATAGCAGAATCGATGATGTTTGGAAATAACTGTCAAGTTTAAATAGATTGAAGAAGCGATGTGATTCCTTGTTTCCATAGTAACACTAACACTGAGGAAAGACTTCAATGTCACGTGTATCTCAGCTTTTGAATGGAAAAAGCAAGGAAAAACAACACTTCAAAAACCTTACAAAGTTAATTTTGGAATTCAAATAAATTGAAACAAAACATAGAAATCTTATTAAAAACGAAGTAACAGAACACACAACTCACGACAACACAACACAAACTTGTTAACCTTCGCCGTGCTTCGTAGGTCGTGGACGACCCAGAGTCTCACAAAGTCGTCTTTATCTCTGAAACTATTTGGAGTTTTTGATTTAGACTTCATCATTCATGTCATCTCCAATCACCATACGCCCATCTAATTGCCCAACTTTTAAAGATTATCTTTGTAAACAAACAAATAAACGATGACGTAATTTCAACTACACAGTCCGGATGATGTGGGTCGTGGACGACCTATATGGAATTACGTAAGGAATTGAACGTTGTTTATCCTTATTCGGATGGCGTGGCTTTTTACGTTGAATCCTTCTTTTGAAAGTATAGGTCGTACACGACCCACATCATCCGGACTGTGTAGTCCAAAGCGTGATCCGGTGAAGGTTAACCTCTAGGCATACACTAACACAGTAAGCATTAAATGTACTATGAAAATGAATCTCTTATTCACAAATCCTAACATAGTAAAAATATAACGAGAGACTTACAACAGTATCCTAACACACACACACACACACATACATACACATACACACACACGCAGCCCTGAAAGTCCAACAAATGGTGTACTCGCCTTTGGCTTGTGATTCTGAAAATGTACTACTAGCCAGAGAGCAAACTTTACAAGCCAAACACACACACTGTACAGCCATCGGGTTATGCAGCTAGGACAGGTACAGAATTGTTCAGTCCAAAATTAATAGTCTTTCATTTCATTTGAGTCGATCAGTCATTGTTGCTCTAATTGTTTCTTGCGGCAGCCACACAGTTATGTCTGCCAAGTGGTGAGCCATGATAGAAATCCAGCACGAAATCATGCAACTCACACGACTTTTACAACAGCTAAAAATGAAACGTCTCGCTATTCATATATGTCTGCCAGGAGAAGATTCAACCTCACTTTCGTGAGCATCATAAGAATCTGGTCACATACACCTATTTTCTTATAGGAACTGCTGGCATCTGGCTAAAGCGCTGTAACAAGCGCCCAAAATTCCTGTGTGCCGATTGGCATCATTGTCACATTGAAACAGATAGGTGACAACCTTATCGAATTCAGCATTAAAGTCCATCCTGCACTGGATGCCAACATGAACTACGGTTGTCTTTTTAATGTATTGGTGGACATCTATGTGTAAAACTGAAGGCAGAAGCACAGAATGAGCGGGTTACCTGTTGTTCAGCAGATGTAGAAGTTTGTTGGTCTGTTTCTGCCGCACACAGATCATCACTACTTGCTGGAGTTAAATGTTCCGTGTCAGTGCTAGAAGAAGCATCATCCTCTGGAAAGAAAAGAAGCAGAACCTGAGTTCATCCATGTCCCATCAGTTGATACGTCTGAACATGTATCTGCGTCTATTCTGTCTTCTGCCAAATTGTACTCTAACTCAGCTGCATTTTCCACAATTTTCTTTTGACGAAAACACGCCAAATGTTGGTCATGTCTGCTGATTGTCAACACCTACAATTGTGTGAAATTATGAGACTTTTGATCTCAAAATAACTGAGAAAACCTCAAAATAACGTTTTTATAAGGCCAAAAAAAAATGTCTGTTTACGGTAACCCGACAGACCCTAGTTTTTAGGCCCGACCCTAATCTTTTTTTTGCATCGTCTGAAAAAACCCGCATCCAAAATAGAGCTGTTTGCGCTCAAACAGCAGACGACAGAAGGGAGGTAAGCTCAAAGTACTGTTAGGAGTAAAGGGTCGTCACTCGTGTTACTTCCTTTCAAAATGGATGCATGAGGGGAGAAAAAAAAGGAAAAAAAAAGAAATTTTTTTTTGAATTAAACAAAACAAAACAAAAAAAGCCGACCTACCGACCCTATTTTTTCACCCTATGTTACCGTAAACAGACCTTTTTTTTTTTTTTGCCTAAACATGACCCCCAAAATATGACGGGGGTCAACCAAGCCAGGATCATGTTGACAGATTATCAACTCCTTGAAGTGTTCAAAGTTTCAAAGCTCTAGCTTCAAAAATGCCCGAGATAATGTCAATGTTTGATATGAATCAAACATGACCCCAAAACTTGGTGAGGGTCAATCAAACTTGGTCAACTCGAGACTATCAAACCTTATACTTGTGCAAAGGTACAAAGCTCTAGCTACACAACAACCATATTAACCACAATGGTAAGTTTTTATAAAGCGAACATGACCCTGCTGTGACCCAAAAATGTCACCAGGGTCAACCAAACTCCGGTCACTTAGTGCGATCATCAAACCCTAAAAGCGTGCAAACTTTCAAAGGTCTAGCTTGAAAAACATTCGAGATAACCTCAAAGTTAAGTTTGCTGTCACTGCTGCAGTACTGTGAATAGTTTCAATTATTGATGCCTTTTTGAGTACTTTTACAATTAAGATCCATAACTCCACAACATGTTTCTAGCTCGGCAAAGTCGCAACAAACACATCTCATGGCAAAAGCTGCACGTCGGTTTATCAAATGTACCTTTTCATTGCCAACCGCTAAATTAATTGTTGATGGCAATGAACTGAATTAAGCTGTGTTTCCATATCGCGGAGCGACGGCGGTACGATGGTTGCGGCGAGGTGGCGGCAGGGTCAAAACTGATCGCAACAGTAGTATCAAAGAACGCGTGTTTCCATATGTGCGACGCGACGGTTTGGCGTTAAGATTTTGTACGCTCCAGTGAGCAAACAAAAATTGCTGCCGCGCGATATTCGCGTCCAAAGTGGGCGTGGTCTAAGTCCTTCCAAACATTCGAGGACCCCCCATAACCAGGTTTATAGTTTATTTTGACTTTTTTTTGGTCATATACATGTATTTCCTGAGCTGAATATAGTCCAGCAAAAATGTCTTCAAAGGTTTTCTTCTTCTTCTTCTTCGTTCATGGGCTTAGACTCCCACGTTCACTCATGTTTTTAGCACGACCGTTTTTAACCCGCCCTTTAGGCAGCCATACGCCGCTTTCAGAGGAAGCATGCTGGGTATTTTCGTGTTTCTATAACCCACCGAACTCTGACATGGATTACAGGATCTTTTCCGTGCGCACTTGGTCTTGTGCTTGCGTGTGCACACGAAGGGAGTTAAGTCACTAGCAGGTCTGCACATAAGTTGACCTGGGAGATCGGAAAAATCTCCACTCTTAACCCACCAGGCGGCAGCGACCGGGATTCGAACTCACGACCTCCCGATTAGGAGGCCGACGTCTTACCACCACACCACTGCGCCCGTCCAAAAGGTTTTCAAAGGCACCGTGTTCGTTCCGCTTTTTGAACATTTTGTTGAAACAAAAGAGGGTTTTTCTCACACGCTAGTTTATCGCCATTGTGCCGCCGCAGCGCCGCTAAATGGAAACATAGCTTTACGGCCGCGCATAGCTTGTGTGCTATCGCGGATCTAATCTTCTGAGCGGCCTGCGAGCGCTGCGAGCCACCGAGGGCTGCCAGGGGCGAGCGCGCTGTTAAGCGCATGACAGACGGGCAACACAAAACAATGTTTGCGACAAAAACTCCAACTCAAAGCGGGGATGTCACACGCGAAACACACAGACTAGCACTGTTTTGAAAGAAAACACTGTTTTGTGTTGTGCGTCTGACATGGCCTTTACTAGTGCCAAAACCGGACATGTGCCAAAGGTCCGACCACTAGCAGTTGCATGTTATTGGTAGTTTAAATGTGTGCTCGCATTTCAAGTGTAGGCCATTTAATTTTGTAATGCTCCTTATCTTGTTTCCTGTGTAGAGCTATTTTGAGGTTAATCAGCATAATTCAACCTTTGTCAGTTGTGTCAATACATGTCACATGCAAAATGATTACAAAGTGTATGTTAATGTGGTGTGTGTGTGTGTGTGTGATACTGATAGAAAGAATGAAATCTGCTCTTGAATTGGAAGGAAATAGCAGCAGGTCAGATCATATATACACACATATTCAAATTCAAGATTCCATCCAGTGAAAACATAACAGAAAGACTATTGCTAATGCTACTGCTCATGTGAGACACCTGAATCAGAATCAGATACAATACACCACAGTTTAATTAACATATTCTCTAAACAATGCCTTCAGTTCACCAGGCTGTGTTTATGCAGCTCACAGCAAGAATCACATGATACCAGTGCAAACAATGACAAGCCCAGATGATACAGTGACTATTTTGTCCAGTGTTACCACTTCTTCTCCTTCCCTTGCAAACAAAAGATCAGTCGGAATATCAGAGTTCAGAATGTTGTACTTTCCACAAAGAATACATGTACCGATAACTCGCTCAACATGAATTCTCAGATTAGCTAGTTTGCGTGTTGACTCTATTTTTGCGTGTTGACTCATTTCATAAGCTGTAAGCTGACTCTTCCCTCTTGCAAAGGCAGGGATTTTCACTTGTGCACCTCTCATAGCCACTAGTTCATTAATGTCAAATCCCCTGTCAGCCAAAATCACATCATTTTGTACAATATTGTCTAGATACCCACTATTTGCAGTGATGTGCTTGTCTCTTGTTTGCCCACCCCACCCTTTAGAAATAAAAGAAATATGGCCTTGAGGTGTAATTGATTATTGATATTAGGTATTGAATTGTATTGTTGTGCTTGTAGTTTGACCAGGTGAGTGCACTAGCATCAACACTAGTGGAGGGTCTCTCAATGAATATTTCAAAACAGTCAATAATAGACACTACTCTGTTCCATGGATAGGTAAGGAACTGTGGCGGTAAACTTGTCTTTATGCTTCGCCTGTCTGGCCAGAAAACAAGTGGCTGCAGTCTGTGGTACATGATATATGCACAGTCTTGTGAAAAACTTTGCTGGCAGTTGTTCTTGACACAGTAAAGATGTATGCCAGGTGTTGCAGGGGTGTGTTAAGGCCTATATATATATATATATATGCATAAATGTGAGCATGAGAGCTTGAAACTGTGTCAGTGCTCTGCGCGAGTGTGTTGGTAAATGCGGTGCAAGAAAATCAAATAATGTAACAAGTGTGAAGAAATTAGAAATCCCAGTAAAATATCGTACAGTGTCATCATTGTCCCTCAAAGAATCAAGTGTCATTTTTTTCTTGGCAAGTTCGTCTTTAAGTTCCCGATTTTCTAGCACCAGCCTGTTTAGTTCATCCCGTAGCTGCTTTTCTTCATCTTTAGAAATCCAGGCAAAATTGTCATAGGTTTCAGTCTGGCAGTAAGTATCACCACAGTCGCCTCTCTCGGGAAGAGGAGCAGCCAGTTCTGCTGTATCTGAAGTACCTTCACCGTCGCCATCACCCTCTGCTAAATTAGGGTGAGAAGGAGTTGACTCACTCCCCACAAGCTTCTTCCTCTCCTTGAGTCTCTGGTACCGTCCTTGTTGGCTGTCAGGCTGTGTCCCTGCACCATACCCAAGTTTCAAAGTAGGCGTCCAGCTCGGACTGTTTCCTTTCCACAGGGTTGATGGTTGCCCTGCAAAAAAATCAAAGGCAAATGTATTGTAAATTATGGATTGGGAGTTATTTTAACAATAAGTCGTTCAAACAAAATGAATAAGTAAATCTAGACAGAGATCTACCCTTTAAAACTGAACTATGAAGTTGTATCAACATTAATGACCATTTAATGATTTATTGTTCAAATAAATTCTGATTATCAAATCCAAGTATTTCACACATATGGCATTCTCACAAGTCATGGTTTTGGGCAACCATGATTATGATGATGCAGGGATGTCGTTAGGCGTCGGACATCGGACATATAACGATGAAAATCCCCAAATGTCCGATTCACATTGCCGCATGTCGGTCAGATGTCCTATCGTTTTAGCCTGAGCGTGGTCATTGTCCGATATGTACTCCATTCCTTCGGGCACAGCGCGATATTCGTTAATTTTCATTTCAAGATACAAATCTTCTAAAAGATCGAACGCTCTCGTGTTCAGCTGACACTGAAGTTGCCAGTGCCGCGTGCGGATCTTTTCTTTTGTCGGGAATTCCCGAACTGTTTGCGGTATGCGCCGTTTGGGTATAACCATCTCGGTGCAGCGCACTGATCTAAAAATAGTGGATTATTATTAGATCAATGGATCAGTGCATGCTACAGGAGTACGGGAGACAACTCCAACTGACTAAATTTGTCGTCTGCTTTTGTTTTCGATACGAGACGAAGCACTGAATTATGCCGCTGAAAAAAAACTAAAGCCTGCAAAAGACCAGCATTAGATCAAACCGATCATTTTGTTTTTCAACTTTTATCCAAATCATGCAGTTTGTAATCAAAGTAAGAGCTCTGAAGTTGTTCATGTTGGTTTCTTTTTTGTGGTTTCTTCAAGTTGAAACTAAACAAATACAACATTATACGCACACTGTGTTGATGTATTTACTATATTATGTGTGTGTTCTACCGCGCGCGCGCGCGTGTGTGTGTGTGTGCGTGTGTGTGTTGGCGCATGACTTTGGAACAAATCCATGGAATGTGTTATAAGCTGTTTTCGCAAATTCATAATGTCCTAGTACACTTTCTGAAAGCGGTCAAATGTCCTATTGATGCTGAAGAACTCAGGACATTTGTCCTATAGGTATGAATTTGTAGCAACATCCCTGATGATGAGTTGTTCAGTATAGAGAGTAAGTGAAAGTCAAAGTGTAACTGTAAGACTGACTCACTCCCCGGTCAGTCATAGACTGCACTCAGTGCAGGACTGACCGACTGCATGTCCGCACACTACCATCACAACACAGCTTGCATAAAACATAGACCAACCAAGGCAGGTGTACAAAAGCATGAGTACTTACCATTGACAAAATGATCAGAGCACACGTATCTCCTCGCTGTTGATTCAAAGTTGAAATTCTTCAGCTGAAGCTGTGCCAACCATTCTCGCCGGCGTCGTGCAGTCAAATCCCTTGTCTCTTTGCCCCTTCCTTTGACAACATGTGGAAGAGAAAAGAATCTTCTGTCCCTATCTCTATCTTGTCTGTTATGGCAAGTTTTAACACAACAACTAGAGACCATGTCGATAAATGCAGGATATTTCGGAGTGCAGATTTCGCGTGTTGCCTTCTCGCGAGTTCCGCCGGAATGCCTGGGGCAAGGTTGGACAACTCTGCACACGACTGTGTGACGTCATCGCGTCAGTCAAAGAAAATAGAATGTTGCGACCCATCTCGTCATTGGCGCTTTTCCGGAAATGACCTGCGCTTTGTTGGAATTCCAACAATGGCCGCCATTGTAGGAATTCCAACTTTGCGCTACGCGATTCTGGAAATGTACCGCGCACAAAGTGAGAATTCTGCTCTTTCTTAGAATGCGATGTAAAATGATGCAAGTCATGATGGCCTATGATGATCCTTGTGTTTTAAAGTTATCCATGCTTAGTCTTGAAAAGGCATGCATTGTATAACGCACCAAACCAACCGAATTACACTTGTGCAAAGGTACAAAGCTCTAGCTTCAAATACATCCATATTAACCACAATGGTAAGTTTTTATGAAGCGAACATGACCCTGCTGTGACCCAAAAATGTCACAAGGGTCAACCAAACTCCGGTCAATTCGTGCGATCATCAAACCCTAAAAGCGTGCAAACTTTCAAAGGTCTAGCTTGAAAAACATTCGAGATAACCTCAAAGTTAAGTTTGCTGTCACCGCCGCAGCACTGTGAATAGTTTTATTGATGCCTTTTTGAGTACTTTTACTACTAAGATCCATATAGACTCCACAACATGTTTCTAGCTCGGCAAAGTCGCAACCAACACATCTCATGGCAAAAGCTGCACGTCGATTTATCAAATGTACCTTTTCATTGCCAACCGCTAAATTAATTGCTGTTGGTAATACGACGGTACGATGGTTGCGGCGAGGTGGCAGCAGGGTCAACACCGATCGCAACAGTAGTATCCAAGAACGCGTGTTTCCATATGTGCGACGGCGGCGACGTAGCGCGTGGCGTCAAGATTGTGTACGCTCCAGTGAGCGAACAAAATTGCTGCCGCGCGATATTCGCGTCCAAAGTGGGCGTGGTCTAAGTCCTTCCAAACATTCGAGGACCCCCCATAACCAGGTTTATAGTTTATTTTGATTTTTTTTTTCGTCAGATACATGTATTTCCTGAGCTGAATATAGTCCAGCTAAAATGTCTTCAAAGGTTTTCAAAGGCACCGTGTTCGTTCCGCTTTTTGAACATTTTGTTGAAACAAAAGAGGGTTTTTCTTACACGCTAGTTTATCGCCATCGTGCATAGCTTTACGGCCGCGCATAGCTTGTGCGCTATCGCGGATCTACGGTAATCTCCTGAGCGGCCTGCGAGCAAAGAGCTTATACGGAAAGAGGGGGCACTGCCTTCTCTGCGCTACTAGCGATAGTGATGCGAGCAGCCGGCCCAGATCCTACAATAGCGTAACGGCTTGACCGAGTAAAACGTTGCCACGGCTTTTTCTTTATTTGGTGTTTAACGTCGTTTTCAACCACGAAGGTTATATCGCGACGAGGGAAAGGGGGGAGATGGGATAGGGGAAAGGGGGGGGGGGGGGGGAGATGGGATAGAGCCACTTGTTAAGTGTTTCTTGTTCACAAAAGCACTAATCAAAAAATTGCTCCAGGGGCTTGCAACGTAGTACAATATATGACCTTACTGGGAGAATGCAAGTTTCCAGTACAAAGGACTAAACATTTCTTACATACTGCTTGACTAAAATCTTTACAAACATTGACTATATTCTATACAAGAACCACTTAACAAGGGTAAAAGGAGAAACAGAATCCCGGCGTTAGTCGCCTCATACGACATGCGGGGTGCAGAGAAATAAGGATGTGGAAAAGAAAACTTTTGGTAAGTGAAATAAAGGTGATGGATCCAGTCAGGTAGAAATAAGACAAGAAAAGAATTGGAAAACTGCAGGGAATAGTAGGGAGAGTTTTCTTGGAAGGAAATATAGGTGAAAGGACTGGTAAGGCAGAAATAAGACAAAAGAAGAGAAGAAACAGAACCGTTAGTCGCCTCTTACGACATGCTGGGTAGCATCGGGTAAATTCTTTCTAGTCCCAACCAATATGGGACTCCCCCTAACCCGCGGGGGGGGGGGGGGGGGGGTTTGCCACGGCCGCCGCAAGGAGGAGTGACTGACTGTTTTTGTTTTCGGCTACTTAGATAACTATCGAAAAGACTGTTTTACTTGTTTCTGGGAAGAAAACACACTGGTCATACTGTTTCCAGCATGTGAAAACTATTTCACTCGCGCTCATGCAGTGTTTGAAGAGATACAGACAGTAAAAAAGACTAAATATGCAGACAGAAACTCACAGACTTATCTTCATACATTTGCTTTATGAACATACTATTAGTGCCTATTGAAAGTAATTTGTCTTTGTCTCTCTGCATCCTCTTTCTCTGTTTCACACACACACAAACACACACACACACACACACACACACACACACACACACACACACACACACAGATACCCACACACATAGACACACACACACATAGACACACACACACACCCACACACATAGACACACACGCACACACACACACACACAATCATACACACACACACACACACACACACAGATACACACACACATAGACTCACACACACACACATAGACACACACACACACACATACCCACACACATAGACACACACACCGCATAGACACACACACACACACACACACACACACACACACACACACACACAATGTAAGTGGTTTACCTTCCACAGTCTCAAGAGGTTCTGCGCAAATGTTTTTGCGTGAACGTTTCTTTGGCAATGTCTGTCGTTTTGGCAGTGGTCGTTTATTTGTCAGTGTTGGTGGTGGGTTGGGTACATCAAAGAGGGTGGGTACTGACAACCAAATAAGCCGACAGGTTTTGCTGGAGGGATTCATGAACTGACTTGCTTCAAAGTGTTCAGAACAAAGGCAACAGCAGGGCCGGACTAGGCGAAGAGGAGGGGGGGGGGGGTTGCCAGTGGTGGCCCAGGGGGATGTCCCCCCTGGCGGCAGGGGCGGATCAGTTCATTTTATGACTGGGTTTTTTCAAAAGTATATTGTGAAGATATGGGTGTGAAGGCGTGAAGCGCCCAGCCGACGGCGCGAAGCGCCTAGCTTGCTCGGGGGGTCCGGGGGCATGCCCCCCCAGAAAATTTTGAAAAAAAGGATGCAAAATGGTGCAATCTGGTGCATTCTGAGGATGATCATTACCAGTTTCAGGCAGCAGATTTTGTCACTGATTAATACCCCAAAAATGGAAACTCAATGTAAAATAAAGAAATGCATACCTCATTCAATATTTTTATTTTTTGGCTGGGGGGGGGGGGGGGGGTCCGGAAACCCTAGAACCCCCCCCCCCCCTCGTTGTGGGGGTCAGGGGGCGAAGCCCCCTGAAGCTGACGGGTAGGTCATATTCTGAGATAGGAAAATGGTCGCTCCTTGCATGAAACGGCATAAAATAAGCAATAATAAAAAAAAATTAAATAAGTAAGGTACATGTTTAGGCTAGGGGGGGGGGGGGGTTGCGCAACCCCCATAACCCCCCCGGTAGTCCGGCCCTGAACAGTTTGCATGAAGATACGACGCTGTCTTGCCTATCAGATCCTCACGTCTGCAGTTTTGTATCCATTGTTTACACCTGCAAGAAAATACACAAACAATCAGTGATTTTTATACACGACGCAATGAACTACTCACTGGTCACCAAATCTCTCTCTCTCTCTCCCTCTCTCTCTCCCTCTCTCTCTCCCTCTCTCTCTCTCTCTCTCTCTCTCTCTCTCTCTCTCTCTCTCTCTCTCTCTCTCTCTTTCTCTCTCTGCCATGTTCTATTTACCTATGTGAACAGCTTAGATCATGGGTCACTGAAGTGTTGCACAGACGGTCAAAAATAAAGTGCAAGAGAATGCACTCTAAGTGATATAGTACTGTTGCTTAGAGTCTGTAGGATGCAAAACGGCGAAAAACGCAAAAAGAAACAAGCGTTCCAGACTTTGACAGTCTTTCTGTGTTGGTTACCGCAAATTCTTCTGCTCATACAGGTATACCAAACAAGTTAAGGATATGTCTTCAGTGCTATTGATCAGATGTTTAACAGCCGTGTTTGGGTCACAGACTTATGTGTATTCAAAGATATGCATTTCTTCTTCTCAAAACCGTTGTTCCTGGATTTGAGCAATATTGTACTATGACGTCACAGGTCCTTGACCACGCCTACCCTCAAAATAGCGTTTTTGATGGTATGACTCACTTTCAACCGTGGAAACGGTGACTTAAACTGAACGATATTCAGATTTTTTACTCCAGAGAGTTTGTTTGGTATCTGAACTTACAGGGCATACCCATTCCGTGTAAATCCACCGGGCAGTCAGGCTGATTTAGCGTGTAAAAGAGAGTGACCGCCATATTGGATCGTGGTTCTGGATGGTGTTTTTGCCGGGTAGCTGCAGTTGATGTGCAATAAATCTAACACCTTAGGTAGCAGGCTCCCCACATTTTACAGAACAATGACAGAAACCCTCATCTGTATTCGTTTCAGTACTAAGAGCAAAACGAAACAGAAAATGGTCGCTGTAACGGTTTTCCGTTAATATTTTGTTATATCAAATCTTATCTTATGTACGCGCATAACGTAGACACCAAGACATTCCAATGCATCCACACACATTGAGGCAACACTGTTTCAACATATTTTATGATAATGCATTCAAGTTGGCCGCATATTTTATTGGAATGAACTGACTAGCAGGGGGAAAATTCGGCCTGAATACGGCTGGAAACACAGAATCAGTCTATGTTTCTCGCAATACCTTAATTTACACTCAGTTGACAAAAAAGGAACATAACTAATTCTAACAACCACTACATCAAATTAAAGCTACGACCTTTAACTTTCCAGCAAAATAAGTAACATTACGTAAAAACCGATATTTATTTAATAGGATAGAAAAATAACAATTGTAGCGAAGGCACTGAAACTTCTTCGATGCAGAAAATAACAAAACTCTCCAAACTGAGATAATCGGCAAACGTATTTATCATACACATAAAAAGTAGAACTCGAGACAAACATTCTGATATGCATTACATGGGGGAACATTATACAGTGACTTAGCATGAAACGAAAAACTCTACCAACTGAGCTACCGGGCCCCCATCTGGGAATAGCGCGCGTCCTTTTAAACAATTAACCAATCAGGGTCCAGCATCTAAGACACACTTCCAAGTTTACAATAAACACAGCGATCCTGAAGGCAGAAACAATGGGTCAGGGGGAGATAATTAGATAAGGACTGAAAGAGAAAAACAATTAAATGACCGGACATAACATAACTCTATGAGTGTTGGCAGTTCACCCTGTCACAGTTAGAAAGTATGGGTCGTACAAGACCCACATCTTCTGGACTTTGTAGGGCAAAGAGTGATTCGGTGCAGGTCAATCAAAAAAATTTTTGCCCTTTGAATCTATTCTGCTAATACTGTAGACATTTTCTTGACAATTTCCTCATGGAACACGAAGGTTTTGTCATCCAATCCCAAGAAAACGTAGTGGCTCCTCACACGTTTCATCAACCGGACCTGAACACCTTCCTCTTCCAGCTTGTCGATCTGGAACAAATACAATAAGTACCGACTCATCCCTAAATCCGTTGCAGAGTATTATATTTATTTACTACCATGGAAGTTGATGTTAACCTGTGATTTGTAAAACTGTAAAAACATTTTACAAATTACGTCGAACATAAAAACCACAAAGTAATACATGCCTTTTCATTTTATTAGTATTAATATTTGTTGTCCAGATCCCAGTCAACCAGGCCAAAATTCCACATGAAAATGGAAGTGTTTGAGTAAATCTGCACATGTTATTATTTTCTATAATTCGATTTCGAAGCGTGATAAGCGCAGATTTGTTTGTCTGTCGGTGTGTCCGTCACAAACATGTGCACGCGAGTTCTCAAAAACATTCTCAACATCGTAATTACCGCCAAGCTGATAGATCCCTGGACTTTCGAGATGACAAGAAAATATCGGGCGCATTTACGTCATTTGTAAAAAAAAAAGTTTTACATATCTCGTGGTGTGCCACGTGATTTGTAAAACAGTGGTTACAAATCACGCGGCGCGCCTCGCGATTTGTAAAATGTTTTACATTTCTACAAATCACGAGTCAACAGTTGAGATCAAATACATGACGTAAAAAGCTCTGTCAACGCACAAGTATGATTTGACAAAAATGTCATCTTTGTGTACACACGGTTTAACAACATTATAAGATGTTGGCGTGTGAAAGCAACTTTCTGTGTTTTGAGTTCATAAAATGTTGAGATAAGTATGCCAGGTTGCACAGTTCTGTAGGTTCCTCTCAGTATTCCACCCCCTTGGTTTTCAGTTGTAAATATCTAAGCTTAGTGATTGAATGTGGAAGCTACGTTTGGTCAAAGCTCACATAAGATTTACATCGTGCAAGCAAGGTACGTTGGGTCAAATGTCACAGAAGATGTGCGTCGTGCAGCGAAGGAAAGAATCGCGATCTTGTTTCCGACTCAGTGCCTCTTTGTTTTTCATTAGACCTGTCATTCTGCTTGCTCGGCTTTGTTAGATGTTTGCATATCTCGTTGCTCTGTTCTTTGCTTTTATTATTATTTCTTATTTGCGCTTCGTTTAGCGATACAGCGTCTTGTGCACGGGTCAAAATGTGTGTGTCAGGGGTCAATTGGTTTGACTTGAACTTGACGTTCCTGTTTCTCTGAACGTCTGTGTATCGAAACACAGATACACGCACTCCATGACCTTGTACGAAGACAAAGCGTATCACTAGGTTTCATTTGTTTGTGATGAATTTATGACCTTTCATGAAGTAGTTTTGTTTTTTGTTTACTTGTGCCAGTTTGCCAGTTCGTTTTTTGGAACTTTGCAAAGTAGTGTCGTCTGTCTAGGTCTGGTGAAACGCCAATGAAAAGAGCCGAAGAATCCCCGAGCGTTTCTATTGGGTTTGCTTTTGATCATCCATGTATAGCCCACTTCCTGCAACTATGGTAACCGGGGATTTATTGCATCGGGAACATGAGATTTATTTCCCAGGTGTTTGTGAATGAAAACTCGTGAAAATGATGACAGTATCAGTTATTGCGTGCTACACTAAGTAATATGCTATTACAGTACTAGCTATCAATAAATTGAAAAAAGTGATTGCGAAATTATCACACCGTGTAGTGTTGTGCTATGCATTAATGCGCTCAATCAAAACTTACTACTGCAACACAATGCTTTCCCTTGGCTGCAATCCCATTGACAGTCAACAGGTAGGCTCACACGTAGTCCCCAATCTTGAGTTCCCTGTTAAAAAGAAAATCTGTGTCAGAGTGTGTGAACTGACTTTAGTATTTTATTCAAATTTTGAATTCCTCATTCTTTTGTTGAAAAAAGTATTCTTGGTGCATGTGAATGAGAGTGATCAATATAGATTCTGTACGTACGATTTTAAAATAATTATAGTGAAACCAATGTGTGCAATTGCAACCAGTTTTACTTTTAGTCTTATGAAATATATACATTATTACAATTCATGTTAAAGTCTTTAGGTCTACCTCTTTGCTGGATGGTCTGGCAGCTGTTGAGGCGTCGATGGCTGATCTGGCAGGTGAACGCGCGTAGATGGCTTATCTGGCAGGTGTGCGGGCGTAGCTGGCTGATGTGGCAGGTGTACGGGCGTAGCTGGCTGATCTGGCTGGTGTCCGGGCGTTGTTGGCTGATCTGGCAGGTGTCCGGGCGTAGCTGGCTGATGTGGCAGGTGTCCGGGCTGATGTGGCAGGTGTACGGGCGTCGCTGGTTGATCTGGCAGGTGTCCGGGCGTAGCTGGCTGATTTGGCAGGTGTCCGGGCGTAGCTGACTGATCTGGCAGGTGTACGGGCGCAGCTGGCTGCTGTGGTAGCTGCACAGGCGAAGCGTGTCCGGGGGCCGTTGGCTGGTCTGCCCGTGCTTGTCTCCGTCTTGGAGGTGCAAGTCGCGACACGTTCCAGTCTCCAGCAATTTCAGCATTTTCACAGTCAGCATCTTCTTGGCAGCCCTGGCAAAAACAAGAGCGCTCTCGTGTTGCAACCACGAAAGGTTGGATTCCCTTCACGCAGTGAAGTCTCTGGGTGTTCTTCAGTGGCTTTGTCCCTGTCCGCTCTGGCCTGTGCCTGTTCACATCTTCTGCAGGCACATACACAAACCGACGTTTGATGTGGCTGTGCTCATCCGTTCCTGCACGCAGAAGACAATTCATGTGTTGACATCATGACAAATAAACGCAACAGCTTTTAAGCTTAAGAAAAACACCAAAAAGTTAACTAACAGACCCCATTACTTTGACGGCCACGAATTCGGGAATCACAGAACATTACAAATCACGTATTTCCAAGTGCTGAAACGTATTTAATAGAATTCAGTTCCAACCAATGACTTTGGATACAATAGAAGAAACATTTCTTACCTTTGGATTTGTTCCAGCTTCATTGGGACAGCGCAAAAGTCCAAAACAAGAACATCACTGACAAAATCTCACGCCCATAACAGGTTTGATAAGTTTGACGGAACGAACTATGAGGTCACGCTCTCAATTACGTCATATTTTCACACAATATTTGGTGCATCAAAAGTCTATGGGCGCTAATTATGATACAGACAGCAATTTTTCAATACAATTTTCGTCTACTACAGCGTTTGAACACAATCTTCCGCCCATAACGATGTGACACGAAACTCATTTGACTTAACGAGAGTCGTGTTCTGCCGACACTATAATGTTTTTCTTTTTTAAAACACATTATTATGGTAAAGCTTTTCTATTTCTATGCTAAAAATGACTTTTCTTTGTTGTTAATGATATTTTGCAAGAATGCGACCTGCCTCAAGTTTGCCCATAACGTGTGACACCAAAGTTATTAGCGGAAGACAAATCTTCCGAGTGCAATGACGTCTTAAAAGTCAGTTTACTGCAGCATTTTATCCCTCAGGCACATAAAAGAACAATAAGACTGTAGTATGCAGGCCTCCATTGCTTTCTTCTGTCATTGATGAAAGTACTGGCCTGGGTTTAAAAAGTGTACTGTCGCTGTGCAACAAATCAGTCGCCATTTTCTGCCGTGTTTTGTGAATAAAATGTGTTTAAAATCCACACACACAAAACAATGTTGTTGGTTCCTTTCATTTCGTTTTTGTTCATTTCAAACTAAGCAGTGTGGTAGGATTTGTTTCCTTTTAATTCAAATGGATGGCTTTAAAATGAGCATTTTAATCTGGTGGTGTCAATTTCACCCATGATCTGAGCCGTTCACTTGTATGTTCCCCTCTTCCCTTCTTGGTAAACGCTATGCAAAGAAATCAGTTGCGCTGACTCGGTGCAAAGAGTGTATGAGACAGACCTTATTTCAACAGTGTTTGCTCATACATTTAAGTTATACATTTCATAACTTATAAAAGTAAGTAAACAATACACTCACCGTCCTTCATCCTTGGGAAAAGAAAACAAACGAAATCCTTTTTTGCGAGAATTCTGGCAATTTGGTGCTGAACACCAGGACCCTCTTGCCTTGCTCGCCATTGCAATAAAACTGAGCGTGAGAAAGTTTACTCGGTCAAAGGGGGAGCAGCTAGCTGGAATGCGGGAAGGTCTGGCATCGCTTCCAGCAAAGCTAAGATGTTGCACCGCCTCTTACAGCCCTTTCGGAAACGCGCGGTAGCGGCGCTCCGCTCTTATCGCAAAAGTGTCCTTATCGTTGGCTGAGCCAGGCAGAGAGCTATGCGCGCTGACTATTTATTTAGATTGTTTAAATGGCATTATTTATAATCACGCGGCGTAGTGTCAAGACTGTTAATGAGAAGGGTTATTGCAATATAAGTGGACGCTATTTCCTTACAAAACATGCACTTTCAAAGATAAAAAAAAATGTACTTACATCAGTATTCACTATTGACGGTCAATATATGAACTAATTGATGTGCGGTATTTGACTGTCTAACATCTGACAATGAGACACGGTCAATATATGAACTAATTGATGTGCGGTATTTGACTGTCTAACATCTGACAATGAGACACGGTCAATATATGAACTAATTGATGTGCGGTATTTGACTGTCTAACATCTGACAATGAGACACGGTCAATATATGAACTAATTGATGTGCGGTATTTGACTGTCTAACATCTGACAATGAGACACGGTCAATATATGAACTAATTGATGTGCGGTATTTGACTGTCTAACATCTGACAATGAGACACGGTCAATATATGAACTAATTGATGTGCGGTATTTGACTGTCTAACATCTGACAATGAGACACGGTCAATATATGAACTAATTGATGTGCGGTATTTGACTGTCTAACATCTGACAATGAGACACGGTCAATATATGAACTAATTGATGTGCGGTATTTGACTGTCTAACATCTGACAATGAGACACGGTCAATATATGAACTAATTGATGTGCGGTATTTGACTGTCTAACATCTGACAATGAGACACGGTCAATATATGAACTAATTGATGTGCGGTATTTGACTGTCTAACATCTGACAATGAGACACGGTCAATATATGAACTAATTGATGTGCGGTATTTGACTGTCTAACATCTGACAATGAGACACGGTCAATATATGAACTAATTGATGTGCGGTATTTGACTGTCTAACATCTGACAATGAGACACGGTCAATATATGAACTAATTGATGTGCGGTATTTGACTGTCTAACATCTGACAATGCGACCAAAGACAGGATGTGCTATTGACAAATTTACCTTCTTTCTGAGTTTTGGCTTTCTTTCGTTTGGTATCCTGATCAACATCGTTGCCTTGTAACGGTATTTTCCTTGCTGCAGGGGTTTTTCTCTTGGAAGACACTTGCGGTGGCGGATTACGTATGTCGAACAGGGTGGGGGCGGCACAGAGCATCAGTCTTTTTTTCTCTGAAGGGCATGTGAACATCCACTCCTCAAAATGGTCAGCACAAAGCCTGACAGTAGCATACAGTTGTAGGGAAGACTTGTTTTCCAGGTCAGAACGGCGAGTGTTGGTTACCCACTTTGCACACCTAAATTCAGTTAATAGGTTTGAAGTTGATTAAATACCGCTATATTTTCTGGCACTTGTGGTCAGCTCTCTCCCCCCTGTCTGCCTCTCTCCCTCTCTCTCTAGTCTCTCTCTCTCTCTCTCTCTCTCTCTCTCTCTCCACACACACACACACACACACACACACACACACACACACACACACACACAGACATACGTGGCACACACACGTGGCACACACATGCATCAGACAAAGGTGCCACTCGTGATTTGACACTGGTGGGGACTTTAAGGCAGATTATTCTATGAAAATAAAGACAAATATAGCACTTACCTATCTTTATCTTTTGGAAATCGAAAAAAGGACTTCCCGGGGCATTTTCTGCTGGAATTGGTACAATTAATTGCACCACAAAAATTACCCCCGGTCGGCATTCTTTCAGACGCCATTGTGGTGTCTGGAAATTATCAGCGGCAGCAGAGCCCAACAAGCCAAGGGGCGTGGCACCGCAGCTAGCAGCGAACGCGCAAAAACATCTTCGCGTAGCGTAGCCTACAAGATCTCCAGATCAGTTCGCGGTCTGCCCTTATTATTTTACCCTTTGTGTTTTTGTTTAGTTTCATTCATGTGTAAAAAATTATGTTGCCAGAAATATCAACATTAAATTATGGTTCTGGAATCATTTTTCTTTAATTTTTAACTACAAGACAAAGTTGAATTTGTGCAAAGGATGCTAAGAATATTAGGTTTACTAGCACTTCATATTTGCATGACAGTTATTACATATTCACGAAGAACATACGAGGGACAACTGCTTACTTTCACATGTATCCGTACATTACTGCTTCTTTTATTATAACACCGCTTCGACCCCTGTTGATTTTAATGAACCAATTCCTTGTAATTCATGCATTCTACACGTCTTACAGCACAGTCGCATGCACACAACACAAACGAGCACTAACTTCCACCCATGCTGTGTGGAGCATGTCAGATTTTTGAGAGAAGAAAATAATTAGGTTCCAGCGTGACTACATTTTAGCCTCTCTACGAATCACTCACTGACTTTTGGAGAACACGCCATTAGCGCTGTGGAGGTCGGGGTCAATAAACAGGCTGGTTCCACACTGTCTGCGGGGCGTACTCCAGCCTCTGCTGTTATGAGTGGAAGATTTAACTCTTGGATGCTCCGTATGGTTTTTGCTGCCGGGAGAGACTTGGAAGCGCTGGTCATCGAAGTTGGAAAAGAAACTCTGGCCATTTTACGTTTGACAGGCTCGTGCCACACCTCCACTACTGTTTTGGTGGTGGGGGTAGAAGGGGAAGGGTCAGGGGGTAGACTCTGTGACGTTACAGTTGCGGGGTTTGCAGTTGAAAAAGACACTCTGGCAACTTTCTCTTTGGCAGGCGTGTGACACACCTCAACAACTGTTTTGGCGGTGGGGGTAGAAGGGGAAGGGTCAGGGGGTAGACTCTGTGGCGTTACAGTTGCTGGCTTAGAAGGGGTGGAGGCAGATGGAGGTGAAAAGCAAGTCACATCACTGACACTGTCACTCTGGCAACTCTGCTGTACAAGTAGGCCTACATGGCTGCTATGATCGGGTTTCAAAGGCCGACCGCCTTTTCCCAGCTGTTTGAATTGGCTACACACACTGCAGTCATCGATGCTGGCAGAGCTGTCAAACAAGGTCCAAATTGTGGTGCTCTTATCCAGGGCAGAAGATGCGGTTTCGAGTGCTTTTCCTGATGAACATGGCCTACGTTTCAACATATATAGTCTCTTATGACATTTAATGCACATTGTCTTGGAATATAAGATCCCGTCAGTGTCTTTGTTAATGACAATTCCATGATAAAGTTTCAAGTCGGAGGCAAAGTTAACACATAATTTAGCAGGTTTGCTGTCCCTTTTTCTTTGAGATCTTTCACCACAGATTCTACAAAGAGCATTTAGTTTTTCAAAATGACTTGATTCCGAGTGCACTGTGGCATCCATTTTTGTACAGAAGATTCTCTATACGCTAGTTTTATTTCTGTCTCAATAACATTATGCTAACAAGAGTGTTCTCGGAAATCTGTTAGTCACATACTATAGAGCACACATCAAGCAACTGGAATCATAAATGATATCGGCACACAAATCGTGATGCACAAAAGAATCCACTTTGAAAACGCACGAGACAGCAGCAGACCAGTGTATTCTACAACACAGAAAATAGAATATACACGGGTTATATTTCTGTCTAAGTTACATTATGCTAAAAAGTGTTCTCAGAAATCTGTCAGTCACATGATACTACACACACACATAGCAATTGGCATCAGCAATAGATATCGGCACAAAAATCGTGATGAAGAAGACAATTCACTTTCAGAACACAAGAGACAGCAGAAGACCAGTCTACTCCACAACACAGAAAACAGAACGAATTCCAGAGCAAAGGAGTGACCAAGAAACACTCGCTGCCAGCCTCGATCAGTGAGACGAGTTGCCCAGAGCGGTTCGCCACGGGTCGCTCGCAGTGCGAATGACAAAAAGCCGTTTCTTAGGGCAGGAAAGCGCTCCCGAAGCACTCGGCGAGCGGCTTTGGTATAATTATGCTCGCCCACCGCCCGCTGCGTCAGTCTCTGGCTGCGTTATCTAAGATGACGGCGGTGTTTACACTGCGATGCCGTGTAGCGTGTTTCGATTTTCTCGGCGTGGTTTTCGACGTGACCCGAGGGATCCACCGCTTTTCAAGCCGGTTCAGGGACTACCCCAGCTAAATTTCCCATCATAACTACATTCTCTCTGACGATTTCACTGACCGAATCGTCTACTAGTTTAAGAAGTACAACTTTTGTCATATCTCGCAGCAATCGTGCTTTCTTCGTCGCCATCGTGAAGCGATTTGGCGGCCTCGTTGTGAGCCAGCAGCTGGGCGATTTTGGCCAGAATTCGTGGGCCGATGATACATACCGTAAAATCCCTAGCAAAGGCCCAGTCTCTAGCAAACGCCCACCCCCCACTTTTGGCCAAAAGTTGTGCAGAGGGGTTACTACCTAGCAAACGCCCACCCCGTTTTTATATTTAGTCAAGTTTTGACTAAATATTTTAACATCGAGGGGGAATCGAAACGAGGGTCGTGGTGTATGTGTGTCTGTCTGTCTGTGCGTGTGTGTGTGTGTGTGTGTGTGTAGAGCGATTCAGACTAAACTACTGGACCGATCTTTATGAAATTTGACATGAGAGTTCCTGGGTATGAAATCCCCGAAGGTTTTTTTCATTTTTTTGATAAATGTCTTTGATGACGTCATATCCGGCTTTTCGTGAAAGTTGAGGCGGCACTGTCACGCCCTCATTTTTCAACCAAATTGGTTGAAATTTTGGTCAAGTAATCTTCGACAAAGCCCGGACTTCGGTATTGCATTTCAGCTTGGTGGCTTAAAAATTAATTAATGACTTTGGTCATTAAAAATCTGAAAATTGTAAAAAAAAAATTAAAATGTATGAAACGATCCAAATTTACGTTTATCTTATTCTCCATCATTTGCTGATTCCAAAAACATATAAATATGTTATATTCGGATTAAAAACAAGCTCTGAAAATTAAATATATAAAAATTATTATCAAAATTAAATTGTCCAAATCAATTTAAAAACACTTTCATCTTATTTCCTGTCGGTTCCTGATTCCAAAAACATATAGATATGATATGTTTGGATTAAAAACACGCTCAGAAAGTTAAAACAAAGAGAGGTACAGAAAAGCGTGCTATCCTTCTTAGCGCAACTACTACCCCGCTCTTCTTGTCAATTTCACTGCCTTTGGCTGCCATGAGCGGTGGACTGACGATGCTACGAGTATACGGTCTTGCTGAAAAATGGCAGCTACTTGACTAAATATTGTATTTTCGCCTTACGCGACTTGTTACATTTAGTCAAGTTTTGACTAAATGTTTTAACATAGAGGGGGAATCGAGACGAGGGTCGTGGTGTATGTGTGTGTGTCTGTCTGTGCGTGTGTGTGTGTAGAGCGATTCACAAACTACTGGACCGATCTTTATGAAATTTGACATGAGAGTTCCTGGGTATGATATCCCCAGACATTTTTTTCATTTTTTTTTGTAAATGTCTTTGATGACGTCATATCCGGCTTTTCGTGAAAGTTGAGGCGGCACTGTCACGCTCTCATTTTTCAACCAAATTGGTTGAAATTTAGGTCAAGTAATCTCCGACGAAGCCCAGACTTCGGTATTGCATTTCAGCTTGGTGGCTTAAAAATTAATTAATGACTGGTCATTAAAAATCTGAAAAATGTTAAAAAAATATGTATAGGTTACAACACGAGTGGTTTTTTATATGGCTTGTATTTCAGTCAAGACCCAGCGGATGAATATCATCGGGAGACACGAGCCTTTGGCGAGTGGCTCTCGATTGATATTCCCGCTGGGTCTTGACTGAAATACAAGCCATATAAAAAACCACGAGTGTTGTAATCTGTATATCCCATTCTACCATCAAACACAAAGTGTAGACTACTAGCGGCACTGTTGCGATCTGTGGAGTGTGAAACAGTGTTTTCAGCGAGACATGGCCTTTTTGCAACCTTAAACTAAGTGACCGTCGCTGAAAAAATAAAACGAATGAGTGCATCTATAAGTACGCGGTAACACTACTTTCCGACCGTTTAAAAGCTTTAAGTAAAGGTTCATAAGTTGCAAGAAAGTAATGAAGTCGTATAGAAATCCATTTAGTTGAAGCGCACAATTCTTTTGCGTTTCAGGTCGGCGGAACGGGGAAACCGGTCTGGCCCCCATTTGGCTTACTCGACTCGATTCAGAATCGATTCCACGTTGTTTTTTTCGAACGCATTATTATACAATTAGTCTTATTGACAGAGAAGCAAATTTTAGGGAACACATATGTAGATTTAACCATTTGCTCCCTATTTGAAATGTATCTACATGATAAACTGTTTTGCGAGTGTGTTTGCATGAACCTAAACTGGTATGGGTGCGAGGAAAACAGGACCCAAGTCTGTCACCGCCGCTTGATTGCATTTTGAAAGAATATGACTGGATTACGGAAAAATACACACATGTTAAGTTCTTAGATACCTTCATCGCCAATGTGGACTTACTGCAGAGCCAGACAAAAGAGTAGACTTGCTCGCAAAACACGTGAAACAGCTGATGATAGCGAAGCCCAACCGTGCCAGGTAAGGACGGTCTGACAGATTCTCAAAAGTCGTCTGCTAACGAAGCAAGGGGAGGGTACTCGTGTTTTTGTTTTGGTTCGCTAGCATCTGGTTATTTTGTAAGTTGAATGTTCGTTTTTTCCCACCTGCATTGCTTTCATAATGAAAGAAACGTTTGCTTAGGCCTAAAAAAAAAATAGGTGTGGTTACGGTAACCCGACCTACCCTATTTTTAGGGGCCGATCCTATAACTTTTTATTACATTTGTCAAAAACAAAACAAAAAAACAAAAACAACGAGTGCAAAAAACGCAATGAAAGCGAAAGCGCCCGAGTCGCACACTTATTTCCCTGTCAAGTAGGTTTAATTTGTACACATTAGAAAAAAAAGTTTAAAAAAAAAAGAAGTGATTGCCTACCTACCTACCCTATTTTTTTTGGCTATGTTACCGTAACCACACCTATTATTTTTTTTGGCCTTATTGCATCTCATACATCAGATCAGTTCTGAGATTCATTTTTGCGTGCAACTGATATGGTTTTCTGAGCCGTGCAATACGATTTTGGAACTTCATACAAATGTGTCACATTGTTCGGCGCGAGGTCAAAGGTCGGGAGCAAAGTAGTTCTTCGCCCAAATCGGAATCTGCACTATCATATATTTTTTTGAGTCCATGATGTATTTATTGAGCTATAAAAATACAACATATATACCCATACTGAAGTAACAGAGACAAAGAAGGGAGGTCATGGGATCTATATATATATACGACTTGTGTCTGTGTGTGTGTGTGTGTGTGTGTGTGATTGATCGCCATGCACGGCCAAAGTTCTCGATGGATCTGCTTCAAATTTGGTGGGCTTATTGACAGAGACCCCGGACACAACCTGATCGATGAGATATTTCAACACGTGCTCTCAGCGCGCAGCGCTGAACCGATTTTCGTTTTTCACTGCACGTTACTATTTTTAGATCTCCCTTCCTTCGTGCGCCGGCGTCAATCGATATTCCCGTTTGTACGTTAATATATTTAGAAGGTCACTGCACGTTACTATTTTTAGATCTCCCTTCCTTCGTGAGCCGGCGATGCCGGCGTACACCCGGCAAAGCCGGGTCCCCGGCGACGGCCGGGTATTCGGCTCTACTTCTTCCCGGCGAAGCGGGTAATCATCTAGTATATATATATATATAAAATGATCCACATTTACGTTCATCTTATTCTCCATCATTTTCTGATTCCAAAAACATATAAATATGTTATATTTGGATTAAAAACAAGCTCTGAAAATTAAAAATATAAAAATTATGATCAAAATTAGATTTTCGAAATCAATTTAAAAACACTTTCATCTTATTCCTTGTCGGTTCCTGATTCCAAAAACATATAGATGTGATATGTTTGGATTAAAAACACGCTCAGAAAGTTAAAACGAAGAGAGGTATAGAAAAGCGTGCTATCCTTCTCAGCGCAACTACTACCCCGCTCTTCCTGTCTTGTCAATTTGGGAACATGTCAATACGTCCCAATACCATTACGTCCCAATACCATTACGTCCCAGTACCATTACGTCCCAGTACCATTGCGTCCCAGTACCATTGCGTCCCAATACCATTGGGTCCCAGTACCATTGCGTCCCAGTACCATTACGTCCCAACACAATTACGTGCCATTGCGTCCCCGTACCATTAGGTCCCAATACTTGTGAATTTAATTTCTGAGATGTTACTGTAGCAGTGTAGCGACACGTTTTGTAATAAAAGTGCGTTTTGTAATAAATTTATTACAAATCGTGTTCGGATTACACAATTTGTATTACAAAACGCGTTCAACACGATTTGTAATAAAAATTGTGTCGGTACATAGCAGTATTTCACAAATAAAAATAAAATACAAAGATGTGTACCGGTTAGTCGAGATGAGGTGAAGTGGAAAAAAATAAAAATAAATAAATAAATAAATAAATGTTTGTTCATGGGAGAAAAAAAATCCTTCACGATATAATCACAAACTGTAAAGGATATTGCATGTCAGTTTGTTTGTTTTGAGGCGCTCCTTGCTTTCCTTTCAGGTTTTCTGAGGTAATCATGTTTTTACATTTAGTCAAGTTTTGACTAAATGTTTTAACATAGAGGGGGGAATCGAGACGAGGGTCGTGGTGTATGTGTGTGTGTCTGTCTGTCTGTGTGTGTGTGTGTGTAGAGCGATTCAGACTAAACTACCCGACCGATCTTTATGAAATTTGACATGAGAGTTCCTGGGTATGATATCCTCAGACGTTTTTTCATTTGTTTGATAAATGTCTTTGATGACGTCATATCCGGCTTTTCGTGAAAGTTGAGGCGGCACTGTCACGCTCTCATTTTTCAACCAAATTGGTTGAAATTTTGGTCAAGTAATCTCTGACGAAGCCCGGACTTCGGTATTGCATTTCAGCTTGGTGGCTTAAAAATTAATTAATGACTTTGGTCATTAAAAATCTAAAAATTGTAAAAAAAATTATTTATTTTATAAAACGATCCAAATTTACGTTCATCTTATTCTCCATCATTTTCTGATTCCAAAAACATATAAATATGTTATATCTGGATTAAAAACAAGCTCTGAAAATTAAAAATATAAAAATTATTATCAAAATTAAATTTTCGAAATCAATTTAAAAACACTTTCATCTTATTACTTGTCGGTTCCTGATTCCAAAAACATATAGATATGATATGTTTGGATTGAAAACACGCTCAGAAAGTTAAAACAAAGAGAGGTACAGAAAAGCGTGCTATCCTTCTCAGCGCAACTACTACCCCGCTCTTCTTGTCAATTTCACTGCCTTTGCCATGAGCGGTGGACTGACGATGCTACGAGTATACGGTCTTGCTGCGTTGCATTGCGTTCAGTTTCATTCTGTGAGTTCGACAGCTACTTGACTAAATGTTGTATTTTCGCCTTACGCGACTTGTTTCTTTTAAAATGAACTCATGAAGCACGCTAACCTAAACCGAAGTGTAAAATTAATATAATTATGCTTTAGCGGTGCTCGACACAAAGAAAAATACCGAAACAGTACGGTACACCGCTTAGTATTCCACTGTATGTAACCGAGCATGACATGACTGTAGGCTTATTTACTGAGTAGACGATGTTTAAACCCGTTTCTGAGAAAAGCTAGACTGACTGTCCAGTCATCGAACCTTCAGCACATAGACACCGAGACACACAGATAACGAAACCCATACACGCACAAATGTAGACACAGACACCTACATAGTACATAGGTACATAACACACACACACACACACACACACACACAAACAAACACACACACACACACACCCGACGCCCGACCAAAGCTAACTCAGCAATCAAAACGTGCAAATAGACACAATGATACATTTATTTGATTCACTTGTAAATCCGATATTAACATATCTGCCGTGTGCTGACAAAACCGAGTAAGTCCATTTTTTTCAAAAATGATATTTTTTGTTCATCAAAGCTTAGAAATTAAGGCGCACCTTATGTGTAAATTGTGACTTTGTGAAATAAATAGATAAGGAGATATAAAAAAAGTAAGTCCACACCTTAAAAACTGTTTAAAGTACATCTGCCATGTGCTGACAAAACCGAGTAAGTCCATTTTTTCCCAAAAATGATATCTTTTTGTTCATCAAAACTAAGAAATCACGAAGCAGCCTGTGTGTAAATTTTGACTTTGTAAAATAAATAGATAAGGAGATATAGAAAAGTAAGTCCACAACTTCAAACATTTCTCCAAAAAAATTACATGTCACTTTGCTGGTAAAACCAAGTAAGTCCATCCACCAATCACAAGAACCTTTATGACGCTATAACCAATCAGAATGCAATGTTTTTGCCAGTATGACGTCAAAGTCAATCCGAATATTCTTGCGGCATTTTACTTGTTAGTTGGGGTGCTAGTTTTGGTGCAAGCGAGAGAGAGAGAGAAAGAGAGAGAGAGAGAGAGAGAGAGAGAGAGAGAGAGAGAGAGACTAAACAGGGAGAGAGTGAGAGAGGGGAAAGAAATCAGGTCCGAGGGGGGGGGGGGGGGGGATGGAGGGAGAGAGAGAAATAAAGGGAAAGAGGAATTAGGGGGGGAGGAAGAGAGTAAGAGGGAGAGAGATAGCGAGAGAGGTAGGGAGGGATAGAAAGAGAGATGGAGGGAGGAAAAGAGAGAGATAGGGAGGGATAGAGGGAGGGAGAGAGAGAGTGACAAGGATCGTCAGGAGAATTATATATAGATAGAGAAGAAAAATGTTTAAAATAAAACGTCATAAGGTGACGTCATTATGTCTCGCCTTATCGAAAGAGGTCATTTGTGTGTTCTAAACTTTAAATGACGTCATTTGTGAGTTCTAAACTTAAAATGACGTATTTTCTGTATGGGTCGTCTGACAAGAATTTTAAAACTATCATTATAGGAAAATTGCGAACCCCTTGGACTTACTTGGTTTTGTCAAAACATTCATGCACACTTAAAAAGTTGTTTTTGGTTGTGGACTTACTTGTTCATATCTGCTTATCTAAGCACTCTAAAAAGTAGAAATTAGCACACAAGATGCGCATTGATTTCTTCTTTTTGATGAACAAAGAATATCATTTTGAAAAATAAAAAGACTTACCAAAGCGGAAGGTCGTGGGTTCGAATCCCGGCCGCACCTGACGGGTAATTAAGGTGAAGATTTTTTCCGATATCCCAGGTCAACTTTCGTGCAGGTCTGCTGGTGCCTTATCACCCTTCGTGCGTACACGCAAGCACAAGACCACGTACGTACGGAAAAGATCGTGCAGTCCAAAGCAGAGTTTGGTGGGTTATAGAAACACGAAAATACCCAGCATGCTTTCACCGAAAACGGCGTATGGCTGCCTAAATGGTTTTGTAAAAACGGTCATCCACGTACAAATCCACTCGTGCAAAAGCACACGTGTACGTGGGAGTTTCAGCCCACGAACGCAAAAGAAGAAGAAGAAGCAGAACTAAAACGCCTTCACAAAAATTGCGTCCTCGCTGTTAAAACCCGTCAATCGGGACAGTGAATGTTTCCGTACCATGTCCACACGGCATCTGAATTAACACATCTATAAATAGATTCAGGAAACATTGACACCTGCAATAAAATCACTTTCGTGCCTGTGCTAGCATTTTAATGTCCAGATATATTTCTAAGACATCAAACCCGGGTAAATAGTGTTTGATTTGAATTTCAAATAATGTGACTTAAGGTTGTAACTATAGTAGTAACCGTACCACCCAAACTTACAACAACAAAACATAACCGGAACAACAAAACATGCCGTGTAGCTTAAAAACTTGTACGTGAATAATATGTATTTTAGCAAATCTCCGCAATCGGATATGCTCATCATTCTCCAAGGCACTCAAACTAACACTCACGTACACAGTCATTCACAAGAACCAGCTTTTATTCTTGACTGGACATAGTCCTTAGATCAAGACTGGTTTTAATCATAACAAACACACAAACGCACACATTGTTACAGGTTCGCTTCGAAAGTATCTGTGAGAATCGTACCGAAATGAGCCAGAGCGTTGTTTAGAGATCAAATAAGCAAAGGGAAGTAAGCGCTCTAATGTGCACACGACATGTGTAATAGAGTAAGCGAGAGTTATACGGAACGTTTCTCCTGGCACCTGAGAGAATAACGCATTGAAATGAACAAGCGACTTTCATCCTCAAAAAAAAGCATTACTTTTTCTTCCAAATGTTTTGACAAAACCAAGTAAGTCCACTTGCTTAGATCTGTCAAATTTTTTAGATCTGATATAATGGAAAAAAGTGACAAAACCAAGTAAGTCCACAAAATGCCCAACAAAACAAAAACCATCCATCAGATCATTATCAAACTCGGGTTGTAAACGTACATTAATGCTATTTATCTTATTATCTCTGTAGGTTGATCAAGATAATCGTCACTTTTGAGAAATGTAATAAAACAGAAAAAGTCGTTTATCTCAGAACTAGGTTCAGTGGACTTACTCGGTTTTGTCAGCACACGGCAGATATGGCGCTGAAATCTGGTATCCGTTTACGTTTAATAATAAAATAAAACAAACAAATACTGATCATTTCTTTGGATCATGTTTATCTAGCAAAACTCCTCATGAATTTGTTCATATCAAATTTTGTCGATTCCTTCTTGGAGTTCATAGAAAAGCTATGTGGATACCTGTACTGGGGGAATTAGGAAGGTTCCCTTTAGGATTAAAAATGTTATCACAAACAATAGCATATTCTAGACTCCAAACAAGATTCGTATATACATCAATTATATGACTCAATGTTGCTCCATCCGACAGAAACGCCATGGCTACAATTTGTTAGACAATCTCTTTGTAACTTAGGTTTTAGTCACGTTTGGCATAACCAATCTACATTAAATGTACACAAACTAAAGTTTGCCATTGACAAAAAACAACAAGAGGAAATATATAAGATACTGGACAAAAGAAAAATCAGATACATATTCCAGACTTAAGTTTTATTCTATGATCAGTAAATCTTACGAAATGCAGTCATACTTAATACAAATTAAGAATAATAAACACAGAAAGATGTTAAGCAGATTAAGGACTAGCACACATTGTCTAAAAATTGAAAGTGGAAGACATCAGAATATCCCTAAAGAAAATCGTCTTTGTATTGAATGCAATGTCATAGAAGATGAAATACATTTTCTAGATAAATGCAATAAATATGTTAAATTAAGGGATGAATTTAAAGAAGATGCTTCACATATCAATATGAAATATGCTAACAAAAATCCAAGTAACTTATTTTTAGAAGACGAAGTTCAAGTTCGTCTTGGCAAATTTGTTACGGATTGTTTTAGCATTGTATAATGCATTATTATTATTTGTTGTTTGTTGTGTCAATAACTTTACTGGTTCATGACAATAAACATTATTCTATTCTATTCTATTCTATTCTATTCTATTCACACACACGAATTGAACGCTTGTTTTTGGACACAAATGAACACTCCTATGACGAACTTAATTTCTCCTTTTGAAACATTGAATAACGTTTAATTTATAACTGCAACGATCCATAATTTCCCATGAAGTATCTGAAGTATGTTGGTTAAATATTCGGGAAGTTTCAAAACAATCCAACAAGTCAGTGCTAAAGTGCAGCGTGTTTTGCCCCTAACAAAAATGACGCAAAAGTCCCGTTTTTGACCGCTCTTGCGATTGACACCTTCATCAGTAGGAATACGACAGCACACGAAATGCGCAAGGTAGCTAAACAAAACATAATGTTAAGAGTTACGGATAATTGGTTTGACTTTCTTTTGGTATGTGAAAGTTTCAAAGTTTTGCCTTTAGTGATTTTTTTCCGATTTTACATTCGGCTCTTCTGTTTTCGTCTGGTTGATTTTCAGGGTACCTTTATTTGAGCGGCAGTTTTTTTTTTAACCCAAAAGGGGATTCTGATGGTTAAGTGAACAAGTTCTGATGAAATGACACTGAAATTAATGCTTTTATTTGGGTTCGAAATTTGTTGCAATAATTGTTTGGTCAAAACTGGGCTGGAAGCTCACAACAAGGAAATGTGTCATAGCACTCTGCTCTTAGTTGCGTTAGGCTTTATCCGGAGCTACAAAATATAAAAGTATCCTGGGAGGGGGGTGGGAGGAGGTTGAGGTTTGAAAAACAGGCAGCATATCGGGAGGCTAAGTTGGACAGCAAATTCAGCCGTATGGGGTGTCAATGACTATGACAGGTGAAAAAAACCATGAAGATCTGAGTTACACCTCACAGGAGTAGTGACAGCAAACAACAAATGCAGCCCCGGCTACAAGCACGTACCGATTCGGACTAAGTGGACTGAGTGTTTTCCTGAACGCACGTGCATCATGTGGCGTGCAAAGCAATTGTTGCATTGCTCCCCTTGGCGACACAAAGTTCAACTCTGGCCCAGTGCGTTTGGGTGTGGTGGGCGAGTCCATTTTGGCGCACGAGGTGACAGAGCCTGACTTACATTGGTGCAAATTTTCTTTTATTTTACATTTCTCCCTGCAAGCGTCATGTCATGACTCTAAATGCCAACGCCAAGTGGTTTTTTATTCAACTGTGGTACACACACACCAACAGCAAGCAACGACATTGACTGAGGTGACTGCAACAAACTCCCCTTTGGTTACAAAATAGACACATTTAATTTGACGAAGGCCGGGTGAAGGTGATGTTTGGAGTGGAAGGGGGAGGGGGGGGGGGGGGGGGGCAAGGACCCGGATGTCACCACGTTCAGCGTTCTTTGTTAGTTTGCCACCGTAGGAAGAAGACCTAGTGACAAGAAGACAGATTTCAAGATGGCTCTGTGTCCCAGTTGCAGATTACCTGGTAAGCAAATGAACTTTGACTTCCTAAAACTATTGTTCTTTCTAGTTATCATAACCCCTTGTAGCATTTCGTGCATTTTGTTGTTTTAATAGACATGTTACACAAACTGAAACGAAAGAAGGGGACACAGAAAAAAATTGTTCATCTCACACGTAGTGGTGGCCATTTATGGTCATATTTGTTTTGGAGACTTGACAGCCCCGGAGAACCAATCTCGCCCCCCTCCCTCTCAAGAAACAAAAGATACGAAAACAACGATTGAAACGGTATACCTTTCTGTAACTTAATTGAGTCGTTCGTGGTCTTTCTTTATTTGGTGTTTTACGTCGTTTTCAACCACGAAGGTTCTTCTTCTTCTTAGTGATAGGTACTAGGTAGCCAACATCAGCATGGTGATGAATCTGATGATTATATCGCGACGATTTGTGGTGCTGAATTTGACTTAGAATCTGTTCAGGTGTCTGTTTTGCAAGTTGCCCTTTCTCCAAAACTTTGTTGCATACTATTTCGTTTATGTCTGATAACGCTTATGCCCCCCCCTCCCTGAATTATGAGCAAACGGGAGAACAGGGAGTGTGTACGTGTGGGTGTGGTTGGGGGGGGGGGGGTCATAGTCTTGAACCGCTTTTGCGCTGTAAATTCTTCCATAAGATATCTTCAATAAAAAATGTCAATATGAAATGCACGACACAAGTTCTAAGACAAAGAGAAAACAAATCGGACAACATCTTCTACCGATGCCGTTGATAAGCATCACGTGACTTTCAGCGAGATCAAAGAACCGTCCCCGTACGAATCCCATTTCAAATTGTTCTCGGTCGACCCGAGCCTTATTTATAGTAGTTTCAAATATAAAACAAACTTGCCAATTCCTAGGATCGTCTCAACAGTACGAGTTTTAAAATTAAGTGGTAGCCAAACTTGCTCGATTTAATACCTCAAGATTGTTACCTATTGAGACAATCGAATCACACAGTACACCTTATTCAATATTTGACAATCAGCGACCTGAAAACAGCAGTAAAAGGCCAGATTAAGGCAATATTTCTTGTAGATGAATGCTTGCATTTCATTGATGAATTTGACGCGACATATACCACTTGACAGCGAAGGCAATTTTTCCAGTCATTTAAGATAAGCAAATATTTTCATAGTTGTTCATGAACTTCAGTTCTTCCACCACCATTCTACAATTACAAAGTTTCGAGTCTAGTAGTAGGCAGAATGTTAAGACAACTTTCTTTTTCTCCAAAATTGTCAGTGGCACGAATGCTTTTCTATCTAGTGATTGCCCTGAACCTTAGGCTGTAACTGCTTTCTTCGGGTCACCAATGATTTAGGGGGTGAAGGGGGTGTTTGTATACCAAGACATTCAGATAACTAAAAAGGTATAGTCTTGAGGGTTTAAATCTGATTAAAGTATTGCTACCGCTCTGTCAAACTTGGTTCTGTTGAGTGGATTGCCAAACTTATGCAGTTTCAAATTAACTTGCCAATTCCTGGGATCGTCTCAACAGTACGAGTTTTAAAATTAAGTGGTAGCCAAACTTGCTCGATTTAAACCGTCAAGATTGTTACCTATGGAGACAATCGAATCACACAGTACACCTTATTCAATATTTGACAATCAGCGACCTGAAAACAGCAGTAAAAGGCCAAATTAAGGCAATATTTCTTGTAGTTGAATGCTTGCATTTCATTGATGAATTTGACGCGACATATACCACTTGACAGCGAAGGCAATTTTTCCAGTCATTTAAGATAAGCAAATATTTTCATAGTTGTTGTTCATGAACTTCAGTTCTTCCACCACCATTCTACAATTTCAAAGTTTCGAGTCTAGTAGTAGGCAGAATGTTCAGACAACTTTCTTTTTCTCCAAAATTGTCATTGGCACGAATGCTTTTCTATCTAGTGATTGCCCTAAACCTTAGGCTGTAACTGCTTTCTTCGGGTCACCAATGATTTAGAGGGTGAAGGGGGTGTTTGTATACCAAGACATTCAGATAACTAAAAAGGTAAAGTCTTGAGGGTTTAAATCTGATAGAAGTATTGCTACCGCTCTCAGTCAAACTTAGTTCTGTTGAGTGGATTGCCAAATTTGGAAACTATTTTTGAAACTTCACCAAACTTATGCAGCTTCAAATTAACTTGCCAATTCCTGGGATCGTCTAAACAGTACGAGTTTTAAAATTAAGTGGTAGCCAAACTTGCTCGATTTGAACCGTCAAGATTGTTACCGCCTATGGAGACAATCGAATCACACAGTACACCTTATTCAATATTTGACAATCAGCGACCTGAAAACAGCAGTAAAAGGCCAGATTAAGGCAATATTTCTGGTAGATGAATGCTTGCATTTCATTGATGAATTTGACGCGACATATACCACTTGACAGCGAAGGCAATTTTTCCAGTCATTTAAGATAAGCAAATATTTTCATAGTTGTTGTTCATGAACTTCAGTTCTTCCACCACCATTCTACAATTACAAAGTTTCGAGTCTAGTAGTAGGCAGAATGTTAAGACAACTTTCTTTTTCTCCAAAATTGTCATTGGCACTAACGCTTTTCTATCTAGTGATTGCCCTAAACCTTAGGCTGTAACTGCTTTCTTCGGGTCACCAATGATTTAGGGGGTTAAGGGGTTGTTTGTATGTCAAGACATTCAGATAACATAAAAAAGTAAGTTTTGAGGGTTTAAATCTGACAGAAGTATTGCTACCGCTCTGTCAAACTTTGTTCTGTTGAGTGGATTGCCAAATTTGGAAACTTTTTTTGAAACTACACCAAACTTATGCAGTTTCAAATTAACTTGCCAATTCCTGGGATCGTCTCAACAGTACGAGTATTAAAATTAAGTGGTAGCCAAACTTGCTCGATTTAATACCTCAAGATTGTTACCTATTGAGACAATCGAATCACACAGTACACCTTATTCAATATTTGACAATCAGCGACCTGAAAACAGCAGTAAAAGGCCAGATTAAGGCAATATTTCTTGTAGATGAATGCTTGCATTTCATTGATGAATTTGACGCGACATATACCACTTGACAGCGAAGGCAATTTTTCCAGTCATTTAAGATAAGCAAATATTTTCATAGTTGTTCATGAACTTCAGTTCTTCCACCACCATTCTACAATTACAAAGTTTCGAGTCTAGTAGTAGGCAGAATGTTAAGACAACTTTCTTTTTCTCCAAAATTGTCAGTGGCACGAATGCTTTTCTATCTAGTGATTGCCCTGAACCTTAGGCTGTAACTGCTTTCTTCGGGTCACCAATGATTTAGGGGGTGAAGGGGGTGTTTGTATACCAAGACATTCAGATAACTAAAAAGGTATAGTCTTGAGGGTTTAAATCTGATTAAAGTATTGCTACCGCTCTGTCAAACTTGGTTCTGTTGAGTGGATTGCCAAACTTATGCAGTTTCAAATTAACTTGCCAATTCCTGGGATCGTCTCAACAGTACGAGTTTTAAAATTAAGTGGTAGCCAAACTTGCTCGATTTAAACCGTCAAGATTGTTACCTATGGAGACAATCGAATCACACAGTACACCTTATTCAATATTTGACAATCAGCGACCTGAAAACAGCAGTAAAAGGCCAGATTAAGGCAATATTTCTTGTAGATGAATGCTTGCATTTCATTGATGAATTTGACGCGACATATACCACTTGACAGCGAAGGCAATTTTTCCAGTCATTTAAGATAAGCAAATATTTTCATAGTTGTTGTTCATGAACTTCAGTTCTTCCACCACCATTCTACAATTACAAAGTTTCGAGTCTAGTAGTAGGCAGAATGTTCAGACAACTTTCTTTTTCTCCAAAATTGTCATTGGCACGAATGCCTTTCTATCTAGTGATTGCCCTAAACCTTAGGCTGTAACTGCTTTCTTCGGGTCACCAATGATTTAGGGGGTGAAGGGGGTGTTTGTATACCAAGACATTCAGATAACTAAAAAGGTATAGTCTTGAGGGTTTAAATCTGATTAAAGTATTGCTACCGCTCTGTCAAACTTGGTTCTGTTGAGTGGATTGCCAAACTTATGGAGTTTCAAATTAACTTGCCAATTCCTGGGATCGTCTCAACAGTACGAGTTCTATAATTAGGTGGTAGCCAAACTTGCTCGATTTAAACCGTCAAGATTGTTACCTATGGAGACAATCGAATCACACAGTACACCTTATTCAATATTTGACAATCAGCGACCTGAAAACAGCAGTAAAAGACCAGATTAAGGCAATATTTCTTGTTGATGAATGCTTGCAATTCATTGATGAATTTGACGCGACATATACCACTTGACAGCGAAGGCAATTTTTCCAGTCATTTAAGATAAGCAAATATTTTCATAGTTGTTGTTCATGAACTTCAGTTCTTCCACCACCATTCTACAATTACAAAGTTTCGAGTCTAGTAGTAGGCAGAATGTTAAGACAACTTTCTGTTTCTCCAAAATTGTCATTGGCACGAATGCTTTTCTATCTAGTGATTGCCCTGAACCTTAGGCTGTAACTGCTTTCTTCGGGTCACCAATGATTTAGGGGGTGAAGGGGGTGTTTGTATACCAAGACATTCAGATAACATAAAAAGGTAAAAAGTCTTGAGGGTTTAAATCTAATAGAAGTATTGCTACCGCTCTCAGTCAAACTTAGTTCTGTTGAGTGGATTGCCAAATTTGGAAACCTTTTTTGAAACTACACCAAACTTATGCAGTTTCAAATTAACTTGCCAATTCCTGGGATCGTCTCAACAGTACGAGTTTTAAAATTAAGTGGTAGCCAAACTTGCTCGATTTAAACCCTCAAGATTGTTACCTATGGAGACAATCGAATCACACAGTACACCTTATTCAATATTTGACAATCAGCGACCTGAAAACAGCAGTAAAAGGCCAGATTAAGGCAATATTTCTGGTAGATGAATGCTTGCATTTCATTGATGAATTTGACGCGACATATACCACTTGACAGCGAAGGCAATTTTTCCAGTCATTTAAGATAAGCAAATATTTTCATAGTTGTTGTTCATGAACTTCAGTTCTTCCACCACCATTCTACAATTACAAAGTTTCGAGTCTAGTAGTAGGCAGAATGTTCAGACAATTTTCTTTTTCTCCAAAATTGTCATTGGCACGAATGCCTTTCTATCTAGTGATTGCCCTAAACCTTAGGCTGTAACTGCTTTCTTCGGGTCACCAATGATTTAGGGGGTGAAGGGAGTGTTTGTATACCAAGACATTCAGATAACATAAAAGGTAAAGTCTTGAGGGTTTAAATATGATTGAAGTATTGCTACCGCTCTCAGTCAAACTTTGTTCTGTTGAGTGGATTGCCAAATTTGGAAACCTTTTTTGAAACTACACCAAACTTATGCAGTTTCAAATTAACTTGCCAATTCCTGGGATCGTCTCAACAGTACGAGTTTTAAAATTAAGTGGTAGCCAAACTTGCTCGATTTAAACCGTCAAGATTGTTACCTATGGAGACAATCGAATCACACAGTACACCTTATTCAATATTTGACAATCAGCGACCTGAAAACAGCAGTAAAAGGCCAGATTAAGGCAATATTTCTTGTAGATGAATGCTTGCATTTCATTGATGAATTTGACGCGACATATACCACTTGACAGCGAAGGCAATTTTTCCAGTCATTTAAGATAAGCAAATATTTTCATAGTTGTTGTTCATGAACTTCAGTTCTTCCACCACCATTCTACAATTACAAAGTTTCGAGTCTAGTAGTAGGCAGAATGTTCAGACAACTTTCTGTTTCTCCAAAATTGTCATTGGCACGAATGCTTTTCTATCTAGTGATTGCCCTGAACCTTAGGCTGTAACTGCTTTCTTCGGGTCACCAATGATTTAGGGGGTGAAGGGGGTGTTTGTATACCAAGACATTCAGATAACTAAAAAGGTATAGTCTTGAGGGTTTAAATCTGATTGAAGTATTGCTACCGCTCTGTCAAACTTGGTTCTGTTGAGTGGATTGCCAAACTTATGGAGTTTCAAATTAACTTGCCAATTCCTGGGATCGTCTCAACAGTACGAGTTCTAAAATTAGGTGGTAGCCAAACTTGCTCGATTTAAACCGTCAAGATTGTTACCTATGGAGACAATCGAATCACACAGTACACCTTATTCAATATTTGACAATCAGCGACCTGAAAACAGCAGTAAAAGGCCAGATTAAGGCAATATTTCTTGTTGATGAATGCTTGAATTTCATTGATGAATTTGACGCGACATATACCACTTGACAGCGAAGGCAATTTTTCCAGTCATTTAAGATAAGCAAATATTTTCATAGTTGTTGTTCATGAACTTCAGTTCTTCCACCACCATTCTACAATTACAAAGTTTCGAGTCTAGTAGTAGGCAGAATGTTCAGACAACTTTCTTTTTCTCCAAAATTGTCATTGGCACGAATGCCTTTCTATCTAGTGATTGCCCTAAACCTTAGGCTGTAACTGCTTTCTTCGGGTCACCAATGATTTAAGGGGGTGAAGGGGGTGTTTGTATACCAAGACATTCAGATAACATAAAAGGTAAAGTCTTGAGGGTTTAAATATGATTGAAGTGTTGCTACCGCTCTCAGTCAAACTTTGTTCTGTTGAGTGGATTGCCCAATTTGGAAACATTTTTTGAAACTACACCAAACTTATGCAGTTTCAAATTAACTTGCCAATTCCTGGGATCGTCTCAACAGTACGAGTTTTAAAATTAAGTGGTAGCCAAACTTGCTCGATTTAAACCCTCAAGATTGTTACCTATGGAGACAATCGAATCACACAGTACACCTTATTCAATATTTGACAATCAGCGACCTGAAAACAGCAGTAAAAGGCCAGATTAAGGCAATATTTCTTGTAGATGAATGCTTGCATTTCATTGATGAATTTGACGCGACATAGCAAATATTTTCATAGTTGTTGTTCATGAACTTCAGTTCTTCCACCACCATTCTACAATTACAAAGTTTCGAGTCTAGTAGTAGGCAGAATGTTAAGACAACTTTCTGTTTCTCCAAAATTGTCATTGGCACGAATGCTTTTCTATCTAGTGATTGCCCTGAACCTTAGGCTGTAACTGCTTTCTTCGGGTCACCAATGATTTAGGGGGTGAAGGGGGTGTTTGTATACCAAGACATTCAGATAAAATAAAAAGGTAAAAAGTCTTGAGGGTTTAAATATGATTGAAGTATTGCTACCGCTCTCAGTCAAACTTTGTTCTGTTGAGTGGATTGCCAAATTTGGAAACATTTTTTGAAACTACACCAAACTTATGCAGTTTCAAATTAACTTGCCAATTCCTGGGATCGTCTCAACAGTACGAGTTTTAAAATTAAGTGGTAGCCAAACTTGCTCGATTTAAACCGTCAAGATTGTTACCTATGGAGACAATCGAATCACACAGTACACCTTATTCAATATTTGACAATCAGCGACCTGAAAACAGCAGTAAAAGGCCAGATTAAGGCAATATTTCTTGTAGATGAATGCTTGCATTTCATTGATGAATTTGACGCGACATATACCACTTGACAGCGAAGGCAATTTTTCCAGTCATTTAAGATAAGCAAATATTTTCATAGTTGTTGTTCATGAACTTCAGTTCTTCCACTACCATTCTACTATTACAAAGTTTCGAGTCTAGTAGTAGGCAGAATGTTCAGACAACTTTCTTTTTCTCCACAATTGTCATTGGCACGAATGCCTTTCTATCTAGTGATTGCCCTAAACCTTAGGCTGTAACTGCTTTCTTCGGGTCACCAATGATTTAGGGGGTGAAGGGGGTGTTTGTATACCAAGACATTCAGATAAAATAAAAAGGTAAAAAGTCTTGAGGGTTTAAATATGATTGAAGTATTGCTACCGCTCTCAGTCAAACTTTGTTCTGTTGAGTGGATTGCCAAATTTGGAAACATTTTTTGAAACTACACCAAACTTATGCAGTTTCAAATTAACTTGCCAATTCCTGGGATCGTCTCAACAGTACGAGTTTTAAAATTAAGTGGTAGCCAAACTTGCTCGATTTAAACCGTCAAGATTGTTACCTATGGAGACAATCGAATCACACAGTACACCTTATTCAATATTTGACAATCAGCGACCTGAAAACAGCAGTAAAAGGCCAGATTAAGGCAATATTTCTTGTAGATGAATGCTTGCTTTTCATTGATGAATTTGACGCGACATATACCACTTGACAGCGAAGGCAATTTTTCCAGTCATTTAAGATAAGCAAATATTTTCATAGTTGTTGTTCATGAACTTCAGTTCTTCCACTACCATTCTACTATTACAAAGTTTCGAGTCTAGTAGTAGGCAGAATGTTCAGACAACTTTCTTTTTCTCCACAATTGTCATTGGCACGAATGCCTTTCTATCTAGTGATTGCCCTAAACCTTAGGCTGTAACTGCTTTCTTCGGGTCACCAATGATTTAGGGGGTGAAGGGGGTGTTTGTATACCAAGACATTCAGATAACATAAAAGGTAAAGTCTTGAGGGTTTAAATCTGACAGAAGTATTGCTACCGCTCTGTCAAACTTTGTTCTGTTGAGTGGATTGCCAAATTTGGAAACTTTTTTTGAAACTACACCAAACTTATGCAGTTTCAAATTAACTTGCCAATTCCTGGGATCGTCTCAACAGTACGAGTATTAAAATTAAGTGGTAGCCAAACTTGCTCGATTTAATACCTCAAGATTGTTACCTATTGAGACAATCGAATCACACAGTACACCTTATTCAATATTTGACAATCAGCGACCTGAAAACAGCAGTAAAAGGCCAGATTAAGGCAATATTTCTTGTAGATGAATGCTTGCATTTCATTGATGAATTTGACGCGACATATACCACTTGACAGCGAAGGCAATTTTTCCAGTCATTTAAGATAAGCAAATATTTTCATAGTTGTTCATGAACTTCAGTTCTTCCACCACCATTCTACAATTACAAAGTTTCGAGTCTAGTAGTAGGCAGAATGTTAAGACAACTTTCTTTTTCTCCAAAATTGTCAGTGGCACGAATGCTTTTCTATCTAGTGATTGCCCTGAACCTTAGGCTGTAACTGCTTTTTTCGGGTCACCAATGATTTAGGGGGTGAAGGGGGTGTTTGTATACCAAGACATTCAGATAACTAAAAAGGTATAGTCTTGAGGGTTTAAATCTGATTAAAGTATTGCTACCGCTCTGTCAAACTTGGTTCTGTTGAGTGGATTGCAAAACTTATGCAGTTTCAAATTAACTTGCCAATTCCTGGGATCGTCTCAACAGTACGAGTTTTAAAATTAAGTGGTAGCCAAACTTGCTCGATTTAAACCGTCAAGATTGTTACCTATGGAGACAATCGAATCACACAGTACACCTTATTCAATATTTGACAATCAGCGACCTGAAAACAGCAGTAAAAGGCCAGATTAAGGCAATATTTCTTGTAGATGAATGCTTGCATTTCATTGATGAATTTGACGCGACATATACCACTTGACAGCGAAGGCAATTTTTCCAGTCATTTAAGATAAGCAAATATTTTCATAGTTGTTGTTCATGAACTTCAGTTCTTCCACCACCATTCTACAATTACAAAGTTTCGAGTCTAGTAGTAGGCAGAATGTTCAGACAACTTTCTTTTTCTCCAAAATTGTCATTGGCACGAATGCCTTTCTATCTAATGATTGCCCTAAACCTTAGGCTGTAACTGCTTTCTTCGGGTCACCAATGATTTAGGGGGTGAAGGGGGTGTTTGTATACCAAGACATTCAGATAACTAAAAAGGTATAGTCTTGAGGGTTTAAATTCTGATTTAATATCATATTCTTACTCCGAATCACATTAGCATTGAGTCACCTGAGATGCTTATCACTGAAAAACGCTTACCCGGCTAAAGAATTTAAAGGGAAGCAACCCCATCACCAAAACGAAAGTGAAAGTAGCTTTGGTAATGGGCCAGTACACCGGGAGTTACCTCCCATACGGGTGTATGCCACGTCACTTCCTCTAGGAACACGTGCCTATTATCATACGTCTTTTTCACCTCGGAGAGGACGGTTCACTTTTTGACGCTCTGTGGCTGACCTTGTGTGTTTGAGTGACACCCGCCGGCCACGTTACCCAGCTTGTCTGCTCGCCTTGCCTACAGTTTGGTGAGCTCGTTCCCGTTTGTTGTTGGTTGTTTGCGCTGTTTCGTTACTGTACGTTGTCCGTTTTTTACGGACTTGTGTGTCAGTGACTTGCGTGTTTCGCCATTTTGTTGTGTGAGTTAGTTAGCTAACTCGTGTGACTTTGCTAGTAGCTCTGCGTGCCCTCTTTCTGTTTGGGCAAGTGTAGCTTTAGTATTTTGTTGACGCGTAAGCGTGTGTGTTTACTGTGTTTTCAGTCGTTTTTGACTTACGTTTCAGTGAATCTTTTTACTTTGCCACGTGTTGTTGACGTTTGTGTCAGTGTCTTGCGTGTCGCCATTTTGTTGTGTGAGTTAGTTTTCTAGCTCGTGTGACTTTGTTTGTAGCTCTCCGTGCCTCTGCTTGTGGGGCAAGTTTAGCTATAGTATTTTGTTAACGCATTAGTGCGTGTGTTTACTGAATTTTCCAGTCGTTTAGACTTATGTTTCAGTAAATTTTTTCGCGTTGCCACGTGTTGTTGTCAACATGTCTGATTCAGACAAGCGCCGTGGCAAGTCGGACCCCAAGGGGAAAATTAAGGCTAAGTCTTCCTCTTCCAAAGCAACGTTACTTGTTACAGACCAAGAGCGTAACACTTTGTTGGCTGTACCAATTTCGGCGCCTAGCGCTGTTACTACTTCTGCTTCTTTTGCGGCGCCTAGCGCTACTGTTACTTCTGCACCTGTCTCTACATCGGAGACTTCGTCTTCTTTGTTAGCACCTGGACAAGGTGCGTTGGTTTCCTCTCTGTTAAAGTCACTGGTTCCAGAAATCCGCAGCTTGGTGCAGGCAGAATTTCAGCGTTCCGTCGCCAGCAGTTCGGCGTTTCCGGCATCTGGCAGTGACGTCCGGGCATTGGCTTCCGTGTCTTTGTCCTCCACTTCCGGCTTGGAGCAGCGTCCTCCCTCTTCAGCGTCGGTTGGTAAGCAGAGCTGGTCCGATAGCCCTCGTGAGGCGCCTGGACGTTCTCCTTCGGGGGACAGCTCTTTCGCATCGGGTCACGACCGATACCTTGCTGATCTTTCATTTCCGGCGATAACCTACGAGGCCCCGGACTTGTTCGAACAGCGGCGGCAGTCGGTTTCGACTGCCGCATTTCCGGCACTTGCCGGAAGTGATGATCCGTCCGCTCCGGCACGCTACGGCGGTCGCGGCAGGATGGAGTATTCACTGACTTCCGGTCCTTCCGGATCGCGAAGTCAACCAGTGCAGTCTTCACTTCCGCTTTTTGCGGTTCCGTTGACTACACTTCCGGTTTCGGCCGGAAACGCTTCTTCCTCTTCTGGTGGTTCCTTCCGGATACCAGATAGTGGATTACAGCGTGCGCCTTCCGGCTTTCAAGCGCCTAGGCTTGAGCAGGCATCACTCCACTCAGTCGGGGGAGTGACGTCAGCTCATCCAGCTCCGGTTTTTGCGGATGGTCGTCCTGCTTACCCTTTACCTTCACAGGGTTTTGGGCGGCAGGATGACGTTAGTGCTCAGGCTTTTCCGGTTTCCGGTTTGCCAGGGCATGCTTCTGCTTCCGGAACTGGTGACTTCGGTCATGGTTCCACGTGTGACTATTCTGATGCTCCATCAGTGGTCAGCGAGGAGTCGCGGGGCGTGTTTCCGTCGAAGCTCAAGTCTGTTCTTGACGTCGCGGCGGAAGTAACGTCTCGTTATTTTCCTGAAGGGGTGGTGGCTGCGGACTCTTCCGCATCATTCGTTCCTTCTGCCATGGCGGACTTCCGGCCGGCACAGGAGGATGTTTCTTCCTTCCGGTTCGCCGAGTCTCCGTCAGTGGCTTTCCAACTTTCGCATTCACTGGTTCGTCCAGCACATGCGGGGAGTGGTATTCGGCCAGTGCCTGTTCCGTTACTGCTTCCTTTTGGTCCAGTTCCGGAATCAGCTCAGCAGTGGGTGGCTTCAGCTGCCCAAGCCTCTTCCTTCGTGCCTACGGCCAATAGGAAGCTTGGCATGCCCAATCAGAGCCAGAATTGGCTGGCGTCTTTTGCACTCCCTAGGGCTACCCTTCCGGTTTCCCGGGAATTGCTGCCTCTTCTGACTAAACCGATCAAGCGTGATTCGGTTTTGCCGGTTTCCGAGGCTTCCCTCCTCTCTGCTGAGGAGGTTGGACGTCGGCAGATCGAACTGTCCTCCATTGCGGAGACTCTCGTTCGGGCTCTGTCTCGGGCATTGACCGATTCGCTAGTTCCTTTCACTCTCAGTGAAGAACAGAATGCGGACGATGTCTCTGCGCTTTTGACCGCATTGGCCAAGGTCAATGAGGAACAATTGCGTCTTTCCTCCCTGCAGTACACCCAAGCGGTACTCTGCAGGAGGGATCTCTTCCTCTCGCAGTCCCAATTCACGGAGCTGGCTACTAGGGAGACCTTGAGAGTCTCCCCGGTCTCAGAGGAGTCTCTCTTCTGTCCGCTGGCACTGGATGCCAGACAGAAGGAGATTCAGTCAAACAAGGACAGTCAGTTCCTTGACTACACTCTGAAGGGGGTGAAACAGTCCCAGCCTTCTAAACAGAAGCAGGCTCAGACATCGTCTAACCCCAAGCCAGCTCAGAAGCGGCAGGCTTCGCCGGCCGCTCGTGGTGGGAAGAAGAGGACGGCATCGGGGAGGGGGCGTGGCGGCTCTGGAAGTAAGCCACACCCCCAATGAAGCGCTCCCGATCTCACCTCCCTCCCGCCCTCCACCTTGGTGATGGCGGGAGGCCCCTCCCGGGCACTTTCTCGTTGGATGTCGGTAGTAGACAGCCAATGGATTGTGGGAGTGGTGAGTTCGGGCTTCCGTCTACTCTGGCGGGAGGAAAAGGCGCCTCTTACCCGAGTGCCTCCGCGGTTCAAGCCCCCCTTCTCGCAGGAAGCACGTTCCGTCTTGCAGTCGGAAATTGCCTCCCTGGAGCAGAAGGGCGCGGTGGAGAGAGTTCGGGTCCACAGCTCCCTGGGATTTTACGGGCGTCTGGTCGCTGTTCCCAAAGCATCAGGAGGATGGCGTCCCGTGTTGGATTTATCTCTCCTCAATACTTTCTTGAGGGAGATAAAATTCAAGATGGAGACGCCAGCCTCTGTCCGAGACTCTCTCCGCCCAGGAGACTGGGTGACCTCGATCGATCTCACGGACGCATACTTTCACATTCTTATGCATCCGACCGACCGGAAATGGCTTCGTTTCCGGTGGGGAGATCAGATCTACCAGTTTCGCGCACTCCCTTTCGGGCTGTCTCTCGCACCGTGGATTTCCACCATGGTGGTGAGACAGGTCTGTGCACTGGTGAGGTCCCAGGGTATCCGTCTGCGGGCTTATCTGGACGACTGGCTCATCATGAACCAGTCCCAGAGCGGCTGTTCGCAGGATACCCTGACGGTTCTTCGAGAATCCAACTGGTTGGGGTTCTCGATCAACCGGGTAAAGTCGGAGCTGACCCCGTCACAGACATTCACTTATCTGGGGATGTCTTTCGACACGGTCGCTTGGACTGTCCAGCCTTCTCAGAGAAGGGTGGACAAGCTCCAAGCTCAGATTCGCTCCACTTTACCTCTCCTGATGGCTTCCACCCGCTCGCTCGCCTCCATCTTGGGGCAGATGGAGTCTATGGCTCTTCTGGTTTCACTGGGCCGGGTCCACAAATGTCCGCTTCAGTTCGCGCTGAAGCCGTTTGTGGACTCTCCTCTGGTGGACTGGGACGCCCTCATCCCTTTGCAGGGATGGTTCCAGTCTGCGACCCTTCCGTGGTTGCACACGGAGTGGGTCTGCAGAGGTGTTCCGATCGTCGTGCCCCTCCCCGACCTGGACCTCTTTACAGATGCGTCCAGGGAGGGTTGGGGGGCACATACAGATCTTCAGACTCCTCCCTTTCCGTTACTCAGCCGAGTAATCCGGAAAGCGGAGATGGAGGAGCCGGCCCTTCTTCTTCTGGTCGCTCCTCTGTGGCCGTCGCAGGTCTGGTTTCCAGATCTTCTTCGGCTTGCCCAAGGGCCCCCCATTCCTCTCGCACTCGTGCGAGGGGAACTAGTGCAGCCCCGAACAGGCATTCCACACGAGGAGCCCAGTCTTCTGAAGCTTCACGTGTGGAAGTTGTTCGGGACTCGCTGAAGCGCTCTGGGGCGTCGTCTTTGACTCTGGACTTGGTGGCTCGCTCGCATAGAGCGTCCACCTCTTCAGTTTATGCTTCCCACTGGAAGGCATGGACTGCCTGGTGTTCAGCTAGAGGGGTGAGTTCGGTGGCTCCGCGCTCTATTCAGGTCGCTAACCACCTCTCTTTCATGTCTTCACAGGGCGCCTCAGTCTCCTCGTTGAGGGTCCGGCGCTCCGCTATCTCGGCGACTCTTCAGCAGATTGGTCGTTCTGTTCGAGTCGGGGGCGTTATAGCTGCAGTCATTAAAGGGGCTGCTCTTAAGGAAGCTAAAGCTCGTTTGCCCGCTCCCAAGTGGGACTTGTTTTTAATCCTGGAATTCCTTCGTTCTGCGGATTTTGAGCCTTTAAGCGAGGCCAGTCTGTTCAATGTCACTCGCAAAGCGCTGTTTCTCCTTTTGTTGGCTACGGCCCGACGGGGTAGCGAGGTCCACGCCCTGTCGGGTCAGCCTGGAGATATCTCCTTTGAGCCGGACGGTTCCGCATCTTTGCGTTTCCGGCCTGATTTCCTGGCCAAGAATCAGTCTCCGGGGCAGGCCTCTCCGCTGGTTAGAGTTAAGGCTCTGACCAGCGCGTTGGCCCCGGGTGACCCCGATTCGGTCAATTGCCCTGTGAGGGCACTTCGTCTGTACTTAGCCCGGACTCAGCCGATTCGGTCTAGTTCTCAGAAGTTGTTGTTTATCTCTCTCCTTACTAGGCGCGAGAAAGATTTGTCGAAGGTAACGTTGGCCCGGTGGGTGTCCTCGCTCATCAAGCAGGCTTATGAGTGGAGGCGCACAAAGAGGGGGGGGGTTATGCCCTCCTTGCCACTTGACTCGGCCCGAGCCCATGAGACGAGGGCGTGGGCATCCTCTCTGGCAGTTCTGCGCTCCAGACGTCTAGAGGAGGTGCTGACAACTGCGTATTGGCGTTCCGAAGATGTTTTCATAAACTTTTATCTTCGGGACGTCACAGCTCTTCGACAGGATGGCTCCAGAGGCCTTCCAGCGCTCATAGCAGCAGGCCAGTTCCTGTCCAGAACTTGATGGTGAGTTTTGATTCATTTCTAGCCCACCGCCTTGTTGATGTTATCTGCTAATGTGATTCGGAGTAAGAATATGATATTAAATGGAAAATTTCCTAAATAAATTATCATTTAATTAATATACTTACCCGAATCACATACTGTATTCCCTCCCACCTGCCCCGCTTATGGTTTTAAGATTTTTTAAAGCCGTATGATAATAGGCACGTGTTCCTAGAGGAAGTGACGTGGCATACACCCGTATGGGAGGTAACTCCCGGTGTACTGGCCCATTACCAAAGCTACTTTCACTTTCGTTTTGGTGATGGGGTTGCTTCCCTTTAAATTCTTTAGCCGGGTAAGCGTTTTTCAGTGATAAGCATCTCAGGTGACTCAATGCTAATGTGATTCGGGTAAGTATATTAATTAAATGATAATTTATTTAGGAAATTTTCCATTAAAGTATTGCTACCGCTCTGTCAAACTTGGTTCTGTTGAGTGGATTGCCAAACTTATGGAGTTTCAAATTAACTTGCCAATTCCTGGGATCGTCTCAACAGTACGAGTTCTATAATTAGGTGGTAGCCAAACTTGCTCGATTTAAACCGTCAAGATTGTTACCTATGGAGACAATCGAATCACACAGTACACCTTATTCAATATTTGACAATCAGCGACCTGAAAACAGCAGTAAAAGACCAGATTAAGGCAATATTTCTTGTTGATGAATGCTTGCATTTAATTGATGAATTTGACGCGACATATACCACTTGACAGCGAAGGCAATTTTTCCAGTCATTTAAGATAAGCAAATATTTTCATAGTTGTTGTTCATGAACTTCAGTTCTTCCACCACCATTCTACAATTACAAAGTTTCGAGTCTAGTAGTAGGCAGAATGTTAAGACAACTTTCTGTTTCTCCAAAATTGTCATTGGCACGAATGCTTTTCTATCTAGTGATTGCCCTGAACCTTAGGCTGTAACTGCTTTCTTCGGGTCACCAATGATTTAGGGGGTGAAGGGGGTGTTTGTATACCAAGACATTCAGATAACATAAAAAGGTAAAAAGTCTTGAGGGTTTAAATCTGATAGAAGTATTGCTACCGCTCTCAGTCAAACTTTGTTCTGTTGAGTGGATTGCCAAATTTGGAAACCTTTTTTGAAACTACACCAAACTTATGCAGTTTCAAATTAACTTGCCAATTCCTGGGATCGTCTCAACAGTACGAGTTTTAAAATTAAGTGGTAGCCAAACTTGCTCGATTTAAACCGTCAAGATTGTTACCTATGGAGACAATCGAATCACACAGTACACCTTATTCAATATTTGACAATCAGCGACCTGAAAACAGCAGTAAAAGGCCAGATTAAGGCAATATTTCTTGTAGATGAATGCTTGCATTTCATTGATGAATTTGACGCGACATATACCACTTGACAGCGAAGGCAATTTTTCCAGTCATTTAAGATAAGCAAATATTTTCATAGTTGTTGTTCATGAACTTCAGTTCTTCCACCACCATTCTACAATTACAAAGTTTCGAGTCTAGTAGTAGGCAGAATGTTCAGACAACTTTCTTTTTCTCCAAAATTGTCATTGGCACGAATGCCTTTCTATCTAGTGATTGCCCTAAACCTTAGGCTGTAACTGCTTTCTTCGGGTCACCAATGATTTAGGGGGTGAAGGGGGTGTTTGTATACCAAGACATTCAGATAACATAAAAGGTAAAGTCTTGAGGGTTTAAATATGATTGAAGTATTGCTACCGCTCTCAGTCAAACTTTGTTCTGTTGAGTGGATTGCTAAATTTGGAAACATTTTTTGAAACTACACCAAACTTATGCAGTTTCAAATTAACTTGCCAATTCCTGGGATCGTCTCAACAGTACGAGTTTTAAAATCAAGTGGTAGCCAAACTTGCTCGATTTAAACCGTCAAGATTGTTACCTATGGAGACAATCGAATCACACAGTACACCTTATTCAATATTTGACAATCAGCGACCTGAAAACAGCAGTAAAAGGCCAGATTAAGGCAATATTTCTGGTAGATGAATGCTTGCATTTCATTGATGAATTTGACGCGACATATACCACTTGACAGCGAAGGCAATTTTTCCAGTCATTTAAGATAAACAAATATTTTCATAGTTGTTCATGAACTTCAGTTCTTCCACCACCATTCTACAATTACAAAGTTTCGAGTCTAGTAGTAGGCAGAATGTTCAGACAACTTTCTTTTTCTCCAAAATTGTCATTGGCACTAACGCTTTTCTATCTAGTGATTGCCCTGAACCTTAGGCTGTAACTGCTTTCTTCGGGTCACCAATGATTTAGGGGGTGAAGGGGGTGTTTGTATACCAAGACATTCAGATAACTAAAAAGGTATGGTCTTGAGGGTTTAAATCTGATTGAAGTATTGCTACCGCTCTGTCAAACTTGGTTCTGTTGAGTGGATTGCCAAACTTATGGAGTTTCAAATTATCTTGCCAATTCCTGGGATCGTCTCAACAGTACGAGTTCTAAAATTAAGTGGTAGCCAAACTTGCTCGATTTAAACCGTCAAGATTGTTACCTATGGAGACAATCGAATCACACAGTACACCTTATTCAATATTTGACAATCAGCGACCTGAAAACAGCAGTAAAAGGCCAGATTAAGGCAATATTTCTTGTAGATGAATGCTTGCATTTCATTGATGAATTTGACGCGACATATACCACTTGACAGCGAAGGCAATTTTTCCAGTCATTTAAGATAAGCAAATATTTTCATAGTTGTTGTTCATGAACTTCAGTTCTTCCACCACCATTCTACAATTACAAAGTTTCGAGTCTAGTAGTAGGCAGAATGTTCAGACAACTTTCTTTTTCTCCAAAATTGTCATTGGCACTAACGCTTTTCTATCTAGTGATTGCCCTAAACCTTAGGCTGTAACTGCTTTCTTCGGGTCACCAATGATTTAGGGGGTGAAGGGGTTGTTTGTATACCAAGACATTCAGATAACATAAAAGGTAAAGTCTTGAGGGTTTAAATATGATTGAAGTATTGCTACCGCTCTCAGTCAAACTTTGTTCTGTTGAGTGGATTGCCAAATTTGGAAACATTTTTTGAAACTACACCAAACTTATGCAGTTTCAAATTAACTTGCCAATTCCTGGGATCGTCTCAACAGTACGAGTTTTAAAATCAAGTGGTAGCCAAACTTGCTCGATTTAAACCCTCAAGATTGTTACCTATGGAGACAATCGAATCACACAGTACACCTTATTCAATATTTGACAATCAGCGACCTGAAAACAGCAGTAAAAGGCCAGATTAAGGCAATATTTCTGGTAGATGAATGCTTGCATTTCATTGATGAATTAGACGCGACATACCACTTGACAGCGAAGGCAATTTTTCCAGTCATTTAAGATAAGCAAATATTTTCATAGTTGTTGTTCATGAACTTCAGTTCTTCCACCACCATTCTACAATTACAAAGTTTCGAGTCTAGTAGTAGGCAGAATGTTCAGACAACTTTCTTTTTCTCCACAATTGTCATTGGCACGAATGCCTTTCTATCTAGTGATTGCCCTAAACCTTAGGCTGTAACTGCTTTCTTCGGGTCACCAATGATTTAGGGGGTGAAGGGAGTGTTTGTATACCAAGACATTCAGATAACATAAAAGGTAAAGTCTTGAGGGTTTAAATATGATTGAAGTATTGCTACCACTCTCAGTCAAACTTTGTTCTGTTGAGTGGATTGCCAAATTTGGAAACATTTTTTGAAACTACACCAAACTTATGCAGTTTCAAATTAACTTGCCAATTCCTGGGATCGTCTCAACAGTACGAGTTTTAAAATCAAGTGGTAGCCAAACTTGCTCGATTTAAACCGTCAAGATTGTTACCTATGGAGACAATCGAATCACACAGTACACCTTATTCAATATTTGACAATCAGCGACCTGAAAACAGCAGTAAAAGGCCAGATTAAGGCAATATTTCTGGTAGATGAATGCTTGCATTTCATTGATGAATTAGACGCGACATACCACTTGACAGCGAAGGCAATTTTTCCAGTCATTTAAGATAAGCAAATATTTTCATAGTTGTTGTTCATGAACTTCAGTTCTTCCACCACCATTCTACAATTACAAAGTTTCGAGTCTAGTAGTAGGCAGAATGTTCAGACAACTTTCTTTTTCTCCACAATTGTCATTGGCACGAATGCCTTTCTATCTAGTGATTGCCCTAAACCTTAGGCTGTAACTGCTTTCTTCGGGTCACCAATGATTTAGGGGGTGAAGGGAGTGTTTGTATACCAAGACATTCAGATAACATAAAAGGTAAAGTCTTGAGGGTTTAAATATGATTGAAGTATTGCTACCACTCTCAGTCAAACTTTGTTCTGTTGAGTGGATTGCCAAATTTGGAAACCTTTTTTGAAACTACACCAAACTTATGCAGTTTCAAATTAACTTGCCAATTCCTGGGATCGTCTCAACAGTACGAGTTTTAAAATTAAGTGGTAGCCAAACTTGCTCGATTTAAACCGTCAAGATTGTTACCTATGGAGACAATCGAATCACACAGTACACCTTATTCAATATTTGACAATCAGCGACCTGAAAACAGCAGTAAAAGGCCAGATTAAGGCAATATTTCTTGTAGATGAATGCTTGCATTTCATTGATGAATTTGACGCGACATATACCACTTGACAGCGAAGGCAATTTTTCCAGTCATTTAAGATAAGCAAATATTTTCATAGTTGTTGTTCATGAACTTCAGTTCTTCCACCACCATTCTACAATTACAAAGTTTCGAGTCTAGTAGTAGGCAGAATGTTCAGACAACTTTCTGTTTCTCCAAAATTGTCATTGGCACGAATGCTTTTCTATCTAGTGATTGCCCTGAACCTTAGGCTGTAACTGCTTTCTTCGGGTCACCAATGATTTAGGGGGTGAAGGGGGTGTTTGTATACCAAGACATTCAGATAACTAAAAAGGTATAGTCTTGAGGGTTTAAATCTGATTGAAGTATTGCTACCGCTCTGTCAAACTTGGTTCTGTTGAGTGGATTGCCAAACTTATGGAGTTTCAAATTAACTTGCCAATTCCTGGGATCGTCTCAACAGTACGAGTTCTAAAATTAGGTGGTAGCCAAACGTGCTCGATTTAAACCGTCAAGATTGTTACCTATGGAGACAATCGAATCACACAGTACACCTTATTCAGTATTTGACAATCAGCGACCTGAAAACAGCAGTAAAAGGCCAGATTAAGGCAATATTTCTTGTAGATGAATGCTTGCATTTCATTGATGAGTTTGACGCGACATATACCACTGGACAGCGAAGGCAATTTTTCCAGTCATTTAAGATAAGCAAATATTTTCATAGTTGTTGTTCATGAACTTCAGTTCTTCCACCACCATTCTACAATTACAAAGTTTCGAGTCTAGTAGTAGGCAGAATGTTCAGACAACTTTCTTTTTCTCCAAAATTGTCATTGGCACGAATGCCTTTCTATCTAGTGATTGCCCTGAACCTTAGGCTGTAACTGCTTTCTTCGGGTCACCAATGATTTAGGGGGTGAAGGGGTTGTTTGTATACCAAGACATTCAGATAACATAAAAGGTAGAAGTCTTGAGGGTTTAAATCTCATTGAAGTATTGCTACCGATCTCAGTCAAACTTTGTTCTGTTGAGTGGATTGCCAAACTTATGCAGTTTCAAATTAACTTGCCAATTCCTGGGATCGTCTCAACAGTACGAGTTCTAAAATTAGGTGGTAGCCAAACTTGCTCGATTTAAACCGTCAAGATTGTTACCTATGGAGACAATCGAATCACACAGTACACCTTATTCAATATTTGACAATCAGCGACCTGAAAACAGCAGTAAAAGACCAGATTAAGGCAATATTTCTTGTTGATGAATGCTTGCATTTCATTGATGAATTTGATGCGACATATACCACTTGACAGCGAAGGCAATTTTTCCAGTCATTTAAGATAAGCAAATATTTTCATAGTTGTTGTTCATGAACTTCAGTTCTTCCACCACCATTCTACAATTACAAAGTTTCGAGTCTAGTAGTAGGCAGAATGTTCAGACAACTTTCTTTTTCTCCAAAATTGTCATTGGCACTAACGCTTTTCTATCTAGTGATTGCCCTAAACCTTAGGCTGTAACTGCTTTCTTCGGGTCACCAATGATTTAGGGGGTGAAGGGGTTGTTTGTATATCAAGACATTCAGATAACATAAAAAAGTAAGTTTTGAGGGTTTAAATCTGACAGAAGTATTGCTACCGCTCTGTCAAGCTTTGTTCTGTTGAGTGGATTGCCAAAATTGGAAACTTTTTTTGAAACTACACCCAACTTATGCAGTTTCAAATTAACTTGCCAATTCCTGGGATCGTCTCAACAGTACGAGTTTTAAAATTAAGTGGTAGCCAAACTTGCTCGATTTAAACCCTCAAGATTGTTACCTATGGAGACAATCGAATCACACAGTACCCCGTCTTCAATATTTTACAATCAGCGACCTGAAAACAGCAGTAAAAGGCCAGATTAAGGCAATATTTCTTGTAGATGAATGCTTGCATTTCATTGATGAATTTGACGCGACATATACCACTGGACGGCGAAGGCAATTTTTCTAGTCATTTAAGATAAGCAAATATTTTCATAGTTGTTGTTCATGAACTTCAGTTCTTCCACCACCATTCTACAATTACAAAGTTTCGAATCTAGTAGTCGGCAGAATGTTAAGACAACTTTCTTTTTCTCCAAAATTGTCATTGGCACGAATGCTTTTCTATCTAGTGATTGCCCTGAACCTTAGGCTGTAACTGCTTTCTTCGGGTCACCAATGATTTAGGGGGTGAAGGGGGTGTTTGTATACCAAGACATTCAGATAACATAAAAGGTAAAGTCTTGAGGGTTAAAATCTGATTGAAGTATTGCTACCGCTCTCAGTCAAACTTTGTTCTGTTGAGTGGATTGCCAAACTTATGCAGTTTCAAATTAACTTGCCAATTCCTGGGATCGTCTCAACAGTACGAGTTTTAAAATTAAGTGGTAGCCAAACTTGCTCGATTTAAACCCTCAAGATTTTTACCTATGGAAACAATCGAATCAGCAGTAAAAGGACAGATTAAGGCAATATTTCTTGTAGATGAATGCTCCCAAAAAAGAAAACTAAAAAGCAATCAAAAATGTCAGCAATCTTACTTTGATTGGCACACCATTTAAACTGCATGATTTCCTGAAAGCTTTTTGCTTGACAGATTCGACAAAATAGTTTCTCAGTGTCAGCCATAAATAGTTAACCTTATTAACAGACCGTTTGTTTGAATTTCTTGCTGTACCGACACTATCTGCAAGTGACAAAACTTCCTTTCCTTGATTGTGGAGTTTTCAGCACCGACACTCATTGGCATTAATCATTTCCAGAATAATGCTACTAGTCGTGTAACGCACGATATCGTTGAAATGCCAAACGTGTTCAGCTTTTGCTGTTCTTTGGCAGGCTTAATTTGTTTTTCGGTGGCATAATTCAGTGCCGTGCGCTTGATCTCTGACCGAAAGCAAATTGAAGAGAGAAATTCAAGTTTTACTCCATCACAGCAAAGCCATTGACAGAAAAAAAGCTACATGTACTTTCTAAAATCTATGGCTGGTAAACGGTTCGCCCGCTCCGCCGGGGGCGACGCCAGACCCGAACAAGGTCATCTACACCCTACCCCCCCACCCGCCACACCCCCCTCCGCTGCCTCATCGTTCTCTACACTGCCCTCCCCTGGGGTTTTATCCCGATTTTAGATGATATATATACAAGTGTATGCGTATTTAGGTGCGATCAGCCATACATTTGCAACTTATGGCAGAACCAAGGTCTTTTACGTGCCGCTGTGGAAAATGTGTATTACAGGCAGGGTGGGTGTTTCAAATTTTTTTTTTCATTTACAAATTGTTGTTGTAAATATCACTGCCCTTGTCTAATCAAAGCCTTTTTGTTTCTTTCTTAGATGGGAGGAGTGTTCGCTGGAAAGAGGTTAGTTTAAGTGCGAAAGTTGCGCGAATGGAGTTGCGAATGAGGTGGATGAGTGAGCGCGTGCGTGCGGAGTGCCGTCCGTTGCGGGAAATTGGGAGGGATGAGAGTGGTGGCTGGGAGTGGATGAGGCTGTCTGTGAGAGAGGATGAGAGGAGAGTAAGGAGTGCGGAAGAGAGGCTGCGAGTGAATGAGGCGGGGTTAGAGGAGAGGAGGGTGGTAGTGGCGGCGAGGGAGGAGGCGGTTAGGGAGCAGGAGGAGCGACTGAGGGGGCTGGAGAGGGAGGTGCGAGAGGATGAGAGGGATGGGAAGAACGCCCTTAAGGCTCGTGCAGCGTATTTAGACCAGAGGGAGCGGAGGGTGGCAGCTAGGGAGGCAGAGGTTCGGGAGGAAAGGTGGGTGGTACGGGGACGGGAGCGTAGTTTGGTATATAGGATAGCTAGGGAGGCAGAGGTTTGGGGGGAAAGGAGGGTGGTAAGGGGACGGGAGCGTAGTGTGGTAGATCAGGTTAGGCGGAGGGAGCTGGCTCTGGGGGGCCAGGTTTCGGTGCACCAGTCGCCGCCTTCGTCGCCACTACCACAACCATTAGCGCCACCACCACCACCACCACCACCACCGCCGCCACCACCACCACCTCCGCCGCCACCTTCGCCGCCACCTCCACCACCTCCTGGTGGTGATGGTGGTGGTGGGGGTGTAGGTGGGGGTGGTGTTGGTGGTGACGTTGGCGATGGCGGTGATGGTGGTGGCGTTGGTGATGGTGGTGGTGGAGATGGAGGAGGTGACATTAATTCCAGCGTGTTTGGTGGTGATGATGGTGATGATGGTGATGGTGGTGGTGATGATGATGATGGTGATGATGGTGATGGTGAAGGTGATGGTGATGATGGCGATGATGATGATGATGATGATGATGGTGATGGTGGTGATGATGATGATGATGGTGATGATGGTGGTGATGGTGATGGTGATGGTGATGACGATGACGATGACGATGAGGTGGAGCAGGTGGTTGTGAGAAGAAAGAGGAGGAGTGATAGCGACAGCCCTGCTCAGAAAAGAAGAAGAACAGCGGATACTGGTGGACGGGCGCCCCCAGGGGAGGGCAGTGTAGAGGACAGTGAGGCAGGGGAGGACAGTGTAGACAGTGAGGCAGGGGGCAGTGTAGAGGACAGTGAGGCAGAGGGCAGTGTAGAGGACAGTGAGGCAGAGGGCAGGGAAGAGGACAGTGAGGCAGAGGGCAGGGAAGAGGACAGTGAGGCAGAGGGCAGGGAAGAGGACAGTGAGGCAGAGGGCAGGGAAGAGGACAGTGAGGCAGAGGGCAGGGAAGAGGACAGTGAGGCAGAGGGCAGGGAAGAGGACAGTGAGGCAGGGGGCAGTGTAGAGGACAGTGAGGCAGAGGACAGTGTAGAGGACAGTGAGGCAGAGGATGGGGGGGAGGGTGCAGATGACCTTGTTCGGGTCTGGCATCGCCCCCGGCGGAGCGGGCGAACTGTTAACCCGCCAGACCGGTACAGGTCGATAGATTTTAGAAAGTAGCTTTTTTTCTTCAGTTTTGATAGGTGGTTTTTTTCTGGATACAGAGTTGGCTTTTTAACAGTGGGGGATTTTTGAGGGAAAAACATTAAACGTACATTTGTCGAGTTGAGAAAATTGTCAGTGATGTAAAGATTAGAAATTAAATTAAAGACTTGTTTTTATTTTGGGGGGGGGGGGGAAAGTGATTTTGACATTTTTCTTTTTATATTTCATAGGTTTAGGGGGGTTGTCTGTCCACACAGATGTTTTTAGTGTTTGAGTAAAGAACAGTTGCACACCGACGTTTGGGTTTTGTTAGTCATATATGAAGCTCGTAAATCAGCATCTCTTGTGTGATGGAAAAAAACACTGCCTGTACTTCTTTACACCTTTTTGGATATATTTGGCTCAGCTTCTTGCATGGTTGAGCTGACTTCACTTCAGAGCTTTTTGTCGTCCTTTGAAAGATCAGCTGTAAAATAATTGGATTTTAACGATTTGATGCTCACCCGTCTAAAATCGGATGTAAGAAAGAATTTGTCAAAACAGTAAATGCAGTGCTAATTGGAATTCTTATTTAAACAAAAGATGAGAAACAGATGAAGTTTGTCGGAAGTAAAGCTAAAATTGTATAAGTAAGAGAAACAGAAATTATTTTAGTTTTCCACCACAATAAATTAGATCAAAGCTATTTAGAATTGATTAAATGCAATGGATGAGAAACAGATAAAGTTTGCCTGAAGCAAAGATTAAATGTAAGAGAAGCCTGAATTATTTCAGATTTCCACAATAAATGAGAAGTGATATTTTGAGCTCAGTAATTAATGCAAAAGATGAGAAATAAATGAAGTTTTTGAAAAATAAAACTTAAATTGTAACAGTAAAAGAAACACAAATTATTATTTTCCACGACAATAAATGAGATCAGTGCTATTTGGAATTATCGATGCAAAAGTTGTAACAGTTGAAGTTTGTCTGAAGTAAAACTAAAATAGTAACAGTTGGAGTGACAGAAATTATTTCAATTTCTACAACACTAAATGAGGTGCTTTTTTGGATTTCTAATTAATGAAAAGATGAGAAACAGATGAAGTTTCTTAGATTTGTAAAACAATAAATGGGATCAGTGTTATTTGGAATTCTTATTAATGCAAAAAATGAGAAACTGAAGAAGTTTGTCTGATTTGTAAAACAGTAAATCACAGCGATCAGGTCTATTTCAGTATTTGGCATTCTAATGATGAAGTTTGTCAGATTTCTAAAACATTAAATGAGATTAGTGCTATTTGGAATTCTAAACACTAAAATTGTAACAGCTAGTGCTATTTAGAATTTTAATTAACACAAAAGATGAGAAACGGAAAAAGTTTGCCTTAAATTGAAACTCAGATTAAGAGAAGCAGGTATTGTAGCTGTAAAAATGTCTGTTTAGACATGTTGCTGTTGTTGATCGCAATATCTCATGACGGTGTCATCCCCCCCTGAAGGAGGCATCTACAAGTATCTCTGCACTTGGCGTTTTGCTATTCACTCAGAAAGTCGTGTCAAGACCTTTCAGTAACTCAAAACGTGGACTCTATGTGCTCACACAAATGCTCAGTGTAACCAGTACGTACCCAGTTGTCTCGGCGCATGTCTAGTCTTGGTAGCATTGTAGATAATTGTGCCAACACAACACTGGTTTGATACTAATTCTATTTTGGTCAGCAAGGGTATGTGAAAAGTGATTTTGTGAAAGTTTCAGGGGATTTTCCCTGTGAAAATTGAGTTAAGTTCAACATTGTGATGGAACTCTTTCGGAATGGAAAATGGAGCTAGAACAAACAAATATAGTCTTGTGCCTCTGATATTTTCTGTAATTTGTTCTCCAGGAGTAGAACTGATAGTTTGTTATTTGATATATTTACTCTAGGACTTGCCAGCTGTGAGCATGGTTGAAAACGTCGTTAAACACCAAATAAAGAAAAAGAAATAAAGCTGTGAGCTCTGTGTTTGTTTTGCCGAGGAGAATAGGACTATTTGTCTTGCCAAGATGTAGATTTATAACGGTCACTCTGTGTGTTAATTGTCTGTTTCTTGTCAGTCATAATGTTTGATTTTTGTTTTGAGTTTGTAATTTGTCATTTTAGCTGGCTTTTGTGTTAAAGAACTTGGCTGCCTAAATGGCGGTATTAAAAGTCAAAAACATGAGTGTACATGGGAGTTTCAGCCCACGAACACAGAAGTGTTCAAGAACTGACATGTTAGTTCTTGTGTAGAAGCCTCACTTGAGTTGTGCATGCATGCTTATGTTGCTGTCTGTATTTGGGTAACCTTTCTGTGGTGTGTGTGTGTGTGTGTGTGGTGTGTTTGTGTGTATGTGTGTGTGGGGCGGTGGGGGTGGGTAAGGCTTGTAATGAAAATGGGTGACATTGTAATCCTTTGTGCGATATTGCTATGATTCTTTGGTTTCTCCGGGGATTGCAGTTAGTCTTCAAACTGGCTGTGTGATATTCAACCTGCTGCTACAATGTTTGACAATATCGGACATTCCTTATCTAGACCTGTCTGCAGGATTAACATGTGATGATCATGGGGATATCCTGCTCTCTTGAGGGGGGACGCTCACTTAGCCTGACTCGGTGACTTGTCAGTTAGTGTAGAGGGAATAGTAGGTGGTGGCCTGCATCCGTTGGCTCGGCGGGTCAGACCCACCACTGAACACCGTCTAACACAGCGAACTGAATTTAAAAAAAAACGGACCTGACGAAACTCTCTGGAGTGTCTGGAGTACGCTATCTGTGACTTAAGTCATTGTCGTTGGTAGAGGGAATAGTAGGTGGTGGCCTGCACCCGTTGGCTCGGCGGATCAGACCCACCACTGAACACCGTCTAACACAGCGAACTGACGAATATAAAAAAAAATATATAAGTCACTGAAAAAAAGAGGAAAAAAGTCACAGAAAAATTTGGTCAGGCTGAGTGAGCGTCCCCCTCAAAGAGAGCCACACGTTTATCCTGTAGATAGGTCAAGGTAAGGAATGATCGATATTGTCAAACGTTTTAGCAGCAGTTTTAATATTACACAGCCAGTTTAAAAACAACTGCAATCACCAGAGAAACCAAGGAATCTTAGGAATGATTCGCACAAAGGATTCCAATGTCATCCATTTTCATTACAACCTTCCCCCCCCCACACCCACACATACATATGTGTGAACACCACACACACACACACACACACACCACAGAAAGGTCACATATACAACTCAAATTTTAGCAGTGGTTTCAATATCACACGGCCAGTTCAAAAACAAATGTGTATAAATTTGGCCATGTGTCCAAGGAATGTGCTTGAAATGTGGAGCAGTGACGAAACAAGTTGCGACAAATTAAAAAACAAAAAGGATAAAGTAGAACTTGGTATTGCCAAAAAATGAATGTATCACTCCACAGCACAAACTAGGCTCTTGGTTCCCCCTGAGGACAGCTCAATATCAAAATATCAGATCAAAAGCAGTTAACAAGTGTCAGTGACTCTCCTGTCTAAGTGACTAATGTCTGACTGTGTTGTAAACCATGTCCATGTTGTCTACTGTTTGTCTGGACATAATCATGAGTGACCAGTGTAAACCTATAGTAATGTCATGATTGTAAATTATTAGTCAAAAATTAAATGTTCCATTAACTATATGACTGATTGTTAGGTAACATTCCCGTCTAGGAAAAGTAAATATTTCAGGTAACATTCCCGTCTAGAAAAAGTAAATATTTCAGGTAACATTCCCGTCTAGTAAAAGTAAATATTTCAGGTAACATTTCCGTCTTAGGAAAAGTAAATATGTCAGGCGGGTAACATTCCCTTGTTTTCTTTGTGTGGGCACATCAAGTTGCAGGTTTAAGTTATCTCTTTGAATAGTGAACAAGAAAAGGCCAATGTGTTTTAACGTTAATTGAATATCTTTAATTTTGATATGTTGTTGATAACCCAGGCTGATCGAGGCATATATTGCTGTATTACATGGAGAGGATCACTCTCTTGTCATCTTTTGAGCCAGAGGCAGTTAGTTAAATTGACTGACATTTTCTGTCAGTTGAATTTGTATGCACCTAAACAGAAAGCTTCATTCGGATCTAATAAACAAACATGTACAGAGAAGATAATGCAAGAAGGGCACTGATCTCTTAATGCTTTGACACTGCTTATTTAGCAAATTGATGACATAGCGCTTGAGCGTTAGACCTAGACACGCTTCACTTCCTTCATTGCATAATATTTCACAATTTGACAAAGGAAAACATCAATGTGCTTGATCTTATTTTTTACCAGTATAGAGTTGTATAGCTTTTATTTTCATTGCATAGACAGAAGTAAACATAAGCGCTTAGCTTTAAACTTAGATCATGGAGCTCAATCAATATTTTCATTGCATACACAGAAGTAAACATAAGCTCTTATAATAAGCTTTAAACTTAGATCATCGAGCTCAATTGATACTTTCATTATTTATAATTTCAAAAATGGACAGCTGATAGCTTTAAACCTTAATTCACTTCTGTGCTATGACTAGAGTGTGGTATGTTCTGCATCTGTTAGCAATCTAATTCATGCATCTGCTAAATAAAAATAATCATTTTGGGAAAGTAACTGTTGGTTGGTTTTCTGTTCTTGTTGTTTGCTGATCAACTACTAGCTGCGCTTAAGTGATCATTGCTCATTAAGGCTTCATTTCCATCACACAAGTTCAAAGTAAAGTCTTCTTCTTCTCATTCGCTGTTCAAGTAAAGTGAGACCTCTCTTTGTTTTGATTTTGAAGTACTTGTAATACTGCAACGGTATGTAATAGCACTACAGGTTAACAGTTGTACGTGTTAGTGCATGATTACTCCTGGATAATTTGGGACAACAAACAATATCTAACAATGCAGACGTCTCGTCTGGGGAACTCATCTTATTCGGATTTTCTTCACAAGACTTTACGGTCTATGTTATGGTTAACTCCAATCATGAATATCTTTGAGCAGATCGGATCATTTTTGAGTGGACTTCAGTGTCTGAGTCTGCAACTGTTCTAAAAGTAATAATCTTTTTATAAATCACTTGTGTGCAACTGCTATTTATTTTTGAGAAAGACTTCTGAGCTATATATTATCTAAATATGTTCTAAAAGTAATCATTTTTCAGTAGATGAAACACAGTTAGTGCAAGACTGCTAGTGCTATTCGTGTTTCAGTCATTTCTTCAGAGCTATAGCTTGCAGCTGTTCTTATTCATAATCTTTCAGTAGGCGAAACAGCGTATGTACATTTTACTGCTGTTCATTTTTGAGTAAAACTTCAGAGCTGTATGTATATAAAATGACTATCTGTTCTAAAAGTTATAAACTTTCAGGAGACTTATGTGCAACTACTATTCATTTTGAGTAAGACTTCATAGTCAATAACTATAATTATCATGATAATCTTTCAGTTGACTCTAGAGTCTGCACATACATGTATTCTAAATTAATAACAGTATCTCAGAGTAGACTAGCTTGATCCACAACTGCCTTGTTCCACCTCTTCTTCCTGCTCCTGGTTGTGTGTAGATTGTGTTTGTACATAGTTAATTGTCACTCAGATAGAGTGTACAATATATTTGTCACTCAGATAGAGTGTATCATACATGGTGTCCCTCCTCCTGTTTATACTGTTTGTACATAGTCAGATGTCACTCAGATAGAGTGTGCAATATATTTATTGTCGCTCACATAGTGTGTATTGTACCTGGTGTCCCTCCTCCTGTTTACTCTTTGTGCATAGTTAGATGTCACTTGAACAGATAACCCTGAGTTTGGAAGTATTGTAATGACTTTAAAGCATGTTAGAAATCAGAGTAGGATTAATTAAATACTTGGATGGCATTATCATTAGTACTTAATATCATTGGCGCTCTGCCATTTTGGGGATTTTGTTTTATCATTTGAGTAAACTTTAAACAGACTGCATTGTGTCCCTCATGTCGAGTCCTCGCAGACTGTAACATTTCAGCCGTGTGAGAGTGTGAATGTGAGTGGGACTGTTGAGTCCTAGCAGACTGCAACATTTCAGCCGTATGAGAATGTGAATGTAAGTGGGACTGTTGAGTCCTAGCAGACTATAACATTTCAGCCGTGTGTGAGTAAGAGCCTGTTGAGTCCAGTCGCAGATTGCAACATTTCAGCCATGTGGGAGTGTGAATGTGACTGTTGAGTCCAGTCGCAGACTGCAACATTTCAGCTGTGTGAGTGTCCTAGCAGACTAACATTTCAGCTGTGTGAGAGTGTGATTGTGACTGTTGAGTCCCAGCAGACTTCAGTATTTCAGCCATGTGGGAGTAAGACTGTTGAGTCCAGTAGCAGACTGCAACATTTCAGCCATGTGGGAGTGTGATTGTGACTGAGTCCCAGCAGACTTCAGTATTTCAGCCGTGTGGGAGTGTGATTGTGACTGAGTCCCAGCAGACTCCAGTATTTCAGCCGTGTGGGAGTGTGATTGTGACTGAGTCCCAGCAGACTTCAGTATTTCAGCCGTGTGGGAGTGTGATTGTGACTGAGTCCCAGCAGACTTCAGTATTTCAGTCGTGTGGGAGTGTGATTGTGACTGTTGAGTCCAGTCGCAGACTGCAACATTTCAGCCGTGTGGGAGTGTGATTGTGACCGTTGAGTCCTAGGAGACTGCAACATTTCAGCCGTGTGGGCGTGTGATTGTGACTGTTGAGTCCCGTCGCAGACTGCAACATTTCAGCCGTGTGGGAGTGTGATTGTGACTGAGTCCCAGCAGACTTCAGTATTTCAGCCGTGTGGGAGTGTGATATTGTGACTGAGTCCCAGCAGACTTCAGTATTTCAGTCGTGTGGGAGTGTGATTGTGACTGTTGAGTCCAGTCGCAGACTGCAACATTTCAGCCGTGTGGGAGTGTGATTGTGACTGAGTTCCAGCAGACTTCAGTATTTCAGCCGTGTGGAAGTAAGAGACTGTTGAGTCCAAGCAGTGTGTGTAGAGCTATTCAGAGTAAACTACTGGACCGATCTTTATGAAATTTGACATGCAAGTTCCTGAGTATGATATCCCCAGATGTTTTTTTCATTTTTTGGATACATGTCTTTGATGACGTCATATCCCGTTTTTTGTAAAAATTGAGGGGGTACTGTCACACTATCTTTTTTCAACGAAATTGATTGACATTTTGGCCAAGCAATCTTCGACGAAGGCCGGACTTTGGTATTGCATTTTAGCTTGGAGGCTTAAACATTTATTGATAACTTTGGTTATTAAAAATTCAAAAATTGTAATTAATTTTTTTTGTTATAAAACGATCTAAGATTACGTTCATCTTATTCTTCATCATGTTTTTTTTCTTCCAAAATCATAAATATGTTATATTTGGATTAAAAAGCTCTGAAAATTAAAAATATAAATATCATGATTAAAATTAAATTTTCCAAATCGATTTAAAAACAATTTCATCTTATTCCTTGTCGGTTCCTGATTCCAAAAACATAGGCGGCGGAGTACGGTCATTGAACGCACTGCATTTTTTCACAATTTCATTCTGTCAGTTCCACCGCTTGATTAAATGTGGTAATTTTGCCTTACGTGACTAATCCACTAACCAACTAACTCACTAATCCACTAACCAACTAACTCATTAACCAACTAATTCCCACTTTATCTAACCCACTAACCTGCTAAGTACCTTACACTACTGATCTATTAATCCACTAACCGGCGATTTTGACTCGATTATATAAGGAACTCAGAAAAAACTTAATCACGCCGTCTCTTTGCTGCAAAAACATATTTAGAATGTTTGTTGAAAATAACAGTTTCTGTTTTCTGAATAACATTGTTTTGAGTTTTGCAGGCTCCGATCCAAACTGCTGTTGATCTGCTGTTGTATTCAGTCTGCCAGAGATGCAAAGGCCTGGTATGCACAGAAGAAAGCATTGTTGTTTTGTTTTGTATTTAGTGTTTTTGTTCTATTTGTTCTATGGTGGTGCCAGACAAGATGTAAGGATGGGACTGGTGGTGAGTCGCTCATCAGTCATCGTGCTGTTGCCGAAATACAAATCTAAGCCTGATCAAGATGGATTAATTTTATCAGAAAGTTGACATAATGCCAAGGTATGTTTCATAACTGAAAACATTAACAGCTAGGGGGTTGAGAATAATCCAATCAAAAGAGGGCTGTGGGCATAACCCGGAGTTTACAAAACCAAAACTATGCACAGACACAATTTTGTTCAAAATGTCCCTCATAAAACTTCTTTGACATTATGTTTAATACTGTACCTTAACTCAACAGTAAAACTAATCAACATGTACGGCTTGTACGTGGATTAACTATGCCAGTGAATAATCGCACGCGAAGCCAATTTAAATTGTTGCACAAGAAAAATGGTTGGTTAAAATTAACAAGGGCCCAAGCTGTGTTTTAATAAAAAGGGGCAAGGACAAATGTTTTGTTTGGGCTACATGTATTGCAAAGTGTTTGTTTGTTTGTTCGTTCATAGGCTTAAACTCCCGCGGCGTTTACGTGTATGTCCGTTTTTATCCCGTCATTTAAGCAGCGGTATTCGCCGCTTTCGGGGGAAGCATGCTGGGTATTTTCGTGTTTCTACAACCCACCGAACTCTGACATGGATTACAGGATCTTTTACCGCCCTGATATGGCCCTTCGTGGTCGGCTGGGCGTTAAGCAAACAAAGAAACAAACAGGATCTTTTCCGTGCGCACTTGGTCTTGTTTATATTTTTAATTTTCAGAACTTGTTTTTAATCCAAATATAACATATTTATATGTTTTTGGAATCAGAAAATGATGAAGAATAAGATGAACGTAAATTGTATGGTGATCAGTCATGTCAACGTTACAGTCACAAGACTGCTCTATGGTGATCAGTCATGCCAACGTTACAGTCACAAGACCGCGTGCTCTATGGTGATCAGTCATGCCAACGTTAGTCACAAGACTGCTCTATGGTGATCAGTCATGCCAACGTTACAGTCACAAGACTGCTCTATGGTGATCAGTCATGCCAACGTTACAGTCACAAGACTGCTCTATGGTGATCAGTCATGTCAACGTTACAGTCACAAGACCGTGAGTGCTCTATGGTGATCAGTCATGGGGTTAATGGGCAGGTCTGGAGTAATGTTGATCTTCCTTGTATTAATTGAAGTCCTCGTCTGTGATTGGCAACACCCGGCAGGTCTCGAATGAAGTTCATCCTGGGGTTAATAGGTGTGACCACGAAGTCATTGTGTCTGTGATTGGTCAGATCCGACAGGTCTGGAGTGAAGTTCATCCTGGGGTTAATAGGTTGAGGCACTTTCAAAAAATTTGAACAGTTAATGGGTGATAACATTGCTTTGGCTGAAACAAATCATCAAAGGCTCATGGAGGTCAGCATTCCATAAAAAAGTGGTGAAAACTGTGGAGAGAGACAAGGTGGAAGTATGGGAAAGTTGGGCATGTTTCGGTGCTACTTGCTACTCTTTGCAGGGCCGTTTCAAGTTCGTCTGATGAATTACCCGGATTGTAAGTCATTTTAAGTATGGAGCTTGACACGTGAACTGAGAAAGACAACCAATTGGATCGGTTTCGAATTGCAATATTAGCTGAAGAAACGATCACAAATATTACCAACCCAACCAACCAACCCATTGGATCGATCTCGAATAGCAATATTAGCTGAAGAGACGACCACAAATATTACAAACCAACCAACCCATTGGATCGATCTCGAATAGCAATATTAGCTGAAGAGACGATCACAAATATTACAAACCAACCAACCCATTGGATCGATCTCGAATTGCAATATTAGCTGAAGAGACAATCACAAATATTACAAACCAACCAACCCAATGGATCGATCTCGAATTGCAATATTAGCTGAAGAGACGATCACAAATATTACCAACCCAACCAACCAACCCATTGGATCGATCTCGAATAGCAATATCAGCTGAAGAGACGATCACAAATATTACCAACCCAACCAACCAACCCATTGGATCGATCTCGAATAGCAATATCAGCTGAAGAGACGATCACAAATATTACCAACCCAACCAACCAACCCATTGGATCGATCTCGAATAGCAATATCAGCTGAAGAGACGATCACAAATATTACCAACCAAACAATCTGGCATTCTGTACAAACTTAGTGGCTAACCACAGATGGTCTGTATTACTAAGAACACAGGCCATCTTTGAATGCAACTAAACGTTTATACAGCCGATTTCTATGAAGTACCATCTTATCAAACTATTTTTTTTTTTTACAAGAAAATCCAGTAGCATTTGCTATTGAAAAGACTTCATTACACACACAAACACAACACACACACAACACACACACACACACACACACACTCACATGCATGCACGCGCATACACACACACACAAACACAAATACACACACACATACACACACACAAATACTCACACACACACACACATACATGCATGCACACAGTCACACACACACAGTCACACACACACACACACACACACACACACACACACACACACACACACACACAAACACACACAAACACACGCACGCATGCATGCATGCATGCACTCACTCCATAAAAAGCCGACATGAATAATACCTTTCCGGTTTCAAATGATGCCAAGAACAACCCAAAGCAAATGTACCAATACTACCAATTGAATGACTCAGGTTTCTGTGACTTGATGCCTTGATTCTTCTGCATTTAGTGCATTTACAAACTGAGTGGCAATCATAGATGGTGTGGGTTAGCCAAGAACACCGGCCATCTTTAATTGCAACTTTAAGTCTGTACACAGAATCTACATCTGTCCGGTCAGTAAAAACTGAGTTAAAAAGTTGCCATTAAATATATTGATAAAAACTTTTTTTGGTATATATTGATCAAACTTAGCTGCTATAATGCAAATTAAAAACGTCCCGTTCAATCTCATCCAGCCAGTGTTGGATAGATATGAGAGAGACCTGCACGTGCCAGTGTTGGATAGATATGAGAGAGACCACGTGCCAGTGTTGGATAGATAGGAGAGAGAGACCTGCACGTGCCAGTGTTGGATAGATATGAGAGACCACGTGCCAGTGTTGGAAAGATAGAGAGACCACGTGCCAGTGTTGGATAGATATGAGAGAGACCACGTGCCAGTGTTGGATAGATATGAGAGAGACCTGCACGTGCCAGTGTTGGATAGATATGAGAGAGACCACGTGCCAGTGTTGGATAGATATGAGAGAGACCACGTGCCAGTGTTGGATAGATATGAGAGAGACTACGTGCAACTCCATTCGCTTGGACTCTGCAAAATGTAAAGATCCATGTCGTACCCAAAATCAAACCCCAGCCGAGGACTCTGGGAAAGTTAGAAATCTCGGCCTACCTGAGATTAAACACTTGCCGAAGCCTTTTTGAAGAGCACAAACCTCTGCCGTAGCTGGGATAGAACCCTCGTCGAACACGCTCGGAAATTTAAAAGTTCCTACCGTTCCTGCAATCAAATCGGTCACACTGAACACGCTCGGAAATTTAGAAGTTCCTGCCATTCTCGCAATCAGACCGGTTGCACTGAACACGCTCGGAAATTAAAAAGCCCTGTCGTATCTGGGATAGAACCGATGCTGAACACTCTCGGAAAGATAGACACCTCTGCCGTACCAGTGATCGAACCCACACTACAAATTCGGGCAAATTCAGATATCCTTATCGTACCTGAGATCGAATCTCCCGAAAACTCTGTGAAAGTTAGAAATCCATATCATACAAGTGATCCAACACACACTGAAAACTCTGGGAAATTAATTAATCCCTGCCGTACCTATAATCAGATATCAACACCCCCCCCCCCCCCCCATAACTCTAGGAAAGATATAAATTTCTGTCGTACCAGTGATCGAACCCACACTGAAAACTCTGGGAAATAAACTGAAATTTTTGCTGTACGTACCTGAGATTGTCCCCCCCCCCTCTTATAACTCTGGAAAAGTTAAGAAATCCCTGCCCTACCTGAGATCGAAGCTGCGTCAAAGTTGAAATGTGAGAATGATATCTGTAACCACTAGGTTACTACAGTTACAACAGGTAGCTTCTCAGTGACCAAGGTAGAACACCCATTATAAACTTCTCACAGATTTAATTGTAATTTTATATTTTAGTTAAAATGTCTTGTCTTCTTCTTCTTCTTGGCGTTCGCAGAGGTTACACGATCAGTCCAGCACTGGTGATAAATGTTGTCGTTTTCTCCAACTTCTGTCGACTGCCGTATAGTTTGGTCTGCAATGGAGTTGGTGACGGCCACACTTCTTTTCGTTCGTCATCTAGTAAGAGACATCGCAGTAAGATGTGTTGCGCAGTTTGGTCTTCTTGACCGCAGGCACAGGTTGGTGATGGCGCCAGCTTGAACTTTCGGTTCATGTGAGCATTGAGCCTGTTGTGGCCAGTACGCAGCCTGATGAGGTTGACTTGCTGCTCTCTGGACATTGTGTGGTAGTCATCTCTGTTTGTCCTTGGCCTCATCAATGCCTTGATGATTGTCTTCTGCTCACTAAAGCTGACACTGTTTTCAGGTTGGTCTTCCACGGCTCCTTCTTTCGCCAGCTCATCTGCCCTTTCATTTCCTGGTATCCCAGTGTGCTGGTATCCACTGGAGGACAACTCTTCTGGTTTGTCTGACCATCTGTAATGCTTTGGCCAGCTGTGTGAGTGTGTCGTTCTCTAGGGCCTGAAGGACTGAAAGGGCGTCCGAGAGGAAGACAACTTGGTAGGAAGGGTCTGCGGAGTCCTGAACTAAGGAGGCGGCCTGCATGAGAGCTTCTGCCTCTGCTTTATAGTTTGTGCAGTGTTTGCCAGTGGCAACGCTGGATGTTGCTGTATGTCCCCCATGGAACCGGATCAGAATGCCAGCACCTCCATTGAGCACGGTGTTAGTTGCTGATCCATCGGTGTATGCATGGGTCCACGCCTCTTTTGGGTACTGTTCGTCGATCAGGGCTAAGGTGAGTGCCTGTCGAGCTGTGTCATTCTGATCTTCTCCTGAGGTAACATGTGGAACACTGGTCCAGATCTGGATGCCTGGTTTCTCTGTTGCCTTGGGGGTTTCCTCTTCTTCTTGAGTCAGAGTGTTCTGTGGGAGGACTTCCCTGTTCTGTCGAGAAAGTCTCTTGATCTCGTGTACAAAACTGCTCCGTTTGAGCCGGTTCTTGAAAACGACGTTAAACACCAAATAAAGAAAGAAAGCCGGTTCTTGGTGAGGTTGCTCAGTCTGTGCTTCATGGGGTGGTCGGGTAGGCACTTGAGCTTCTCGGCCTGTACCATAGTCTTGGCTTCTCTTCTCTGACAGAGGGGTTGGATGGTGGTAAGCTTCTCCATTTCCTTGATGGGCGTGGATTTCATTGCACCAGTGAAGAGATTCGGAGGGCCTGGTTTTGCACACGGTCGAGGGTCTGCAGGTTTATCTTGGCTGAGGTTGACCACGCTGTGGAGCCGTACTCAAGGTGCGGTCTGATTGTTCCCTGGTATACTGTCTTCAGTATCTTCTCGTTCGCTCCCCAGGTGGCACCTGCCAGCTTCCTGAGTATGGCTAGCTTGCGCCGGGCCTTCGTCTCTGCCTGTGCAATGTGTGGTTTCCAGGACTGGTCTGCCGTCTATCAGAGGTGACACCAAGGTACGTCGCTTCTTCATCCTCTCTCAGAGGAGTTCCACCAAGCCTAATGGTTCCGGCTTTAATAATAATAATAGTGGCAAGCTTATATAGCGCGAACCATGGGGTTAACCCACGCTCTCCGCGCTTTACATCAAACTGAACAATGCAATACATGTTTACAATAAATAGTATCCTAGTTCATACAGTAGTGTAAATGCCATAATAATGCATTAATTATACAAACAACATCCAAAGAAAAACACACACTCACACAAGTTAAAGCTAAGTACATAGTAAGAAAAATAATGTTAAATCACTATATCATAGTCATAGCACATGCACACACACACACACACACACACACACACACACACACACACGCACGCACACGCACACACAGCGCAGTCGATCACACCCACACACACAAACACCAGCGTGAAGCGATAGTACAGGGTATTTAAAAAGCGGATCAGGGATCTATACTGTTCAAAAAAAGAAACGCATAGTTGCTACTTGCCAAATTTGTTTTATTTTTCGAAAAAATTAACAGAAAATCCAATATTTAGATTATTTGTTTGAAATTTGGTATGGACACAGTTGAATGCACACACAGTTCATTTGCATCTTCAAATCAATCAGTCAATCAATACGATTGGGTGCCGAGGCTGTCAAGTCAGTAGGGGGTGTGACTGCCTTGAGCAGCAACAACTGCCCGGCACAATCTGGGCATGGACTGGATCAGATGCCGGATATCTTGCTGTGGGATGGTGTCCCACTCCTCCTGAAGTTCCCCGCTCCCATGGGGTCGCCTTCACGCGGCGGGAGTGTTTCCACTAAGCTACCCCACCCCTTTACTTCTCTTCTTTTGTCTTATTTCTGCCTTACCAGTCCTTTCACCTATATTTCCTTCCAAAAAACTCTCCCTACTATTCCCTGCAGTTTTCTGATTCCTTTCTTGTCTTATTTCTACCTGACTGGATCCGTCACCTTTATTTCACTTCCCAAAAGTCTTCTTTTCCACATCCTTATTTCTCTGTGGTCTTCTTAAGACCCAGCGTGTTTGCCGTGCGCTGCGACCTGTACCGGTTTGGGCTGGTGACCTGATGATTGAGGGGTTTACTTAGTTGCGACTTTGTAGCGCCAACACATCATTTTGGCCCAGTCTTTATCTAAGACAGGAGGTTGAAAAAGGCTTACCCGCTTCAATCAATCGGCTGGTCAAGTCTGGGTATATGTCTTGAGCATATTGCATCGGACCTTTGGCTAAAGGAGCAAGCGGCGGTAGGAGGGGGCGGCGGTAGTCGGGACAAACACTATGCCAAGTTGTTACCTAATCCGTTTCCGCTTGGAAAGAGTTGACGAACATTATGCCAAGTTGTTACCTAACCCGTTTCCGCTTGGAAAGAGTTAAATCTCCTATTACAGATTGATACCATATGTTTCCTCTTATCGCTGCGTATATCCATCTGTATCCTTGGCGCTCTGGAGTTGGATAACCGCTCCACCTAAGCGTCCCCTTGTTGGGCTCCGTGGTGGGTGGGGATCAGATGCGACGAAGATAAAGGCCCCAAACATGGCCACCTCTTCTTTTTCTTCTTTTTTTTCAAGCACCCGAAACGGAAACAAACGAAGATACTGCGTTGACTCTGACTCTGACGATGAAGTCCGAGTCAGAGCAACAAAGAACAACATCAGCGAGGCCTGGCCCCGTTTCATTGTTGTTGAGACAGCAGATGAGGCACAGCCCATCTCCAAACTTTCGCCTTTTGCGATACAGAAGGTTATTGCAGGAGTATCATCAACGATAGACAACATTAAGAGACTTCGTAATGGTTCTCTACTGATTGAATGTCCTTCAAAAAAGGCATCAGATGGTCTTCTCCGTCTGAATGGTCAGAAATTTGTTGATAGACCGGTCAAGGTCAGTCCTCACAGAGGCCTGAACACCAGCAAAGGAGTCATCCGATGCCGAGAGCTGGAGGGCCTCAGTGAGGCTGAAATAAAAGAAGGTCTAAAGGATCAAGGTGTCATTGATGTGTACCGGGTGTTGATCAGGAAGGGCGATATCAGAGTACCCACCAACACCCTTTTCGTCACTTTTTGTACCCCAACCATCCCTGAGAAAATCAAAGTGGGATTTGTTCAAATAAGAGTGACTCTGTATATTCCATCACCAATGAGATGTTTCCAATGCCAAAGATTTGGACATTCAAAGGCTGGATGTAAACAGAAGGCAGTGTGCGGGGGGTGTGGCGGAGATCCTCACGAAGGTCCCTGCACATCACCACCCACCTGCACAAACTGTAAGGGAAACCATTCCCCGTCCTCCAGAGAATGTCCAAAATACAAGTTTGAACAGGCCATTCAAAAAACAAAAACGGAGAAAAAGATGTCTTTCTCAGACGCCAGGAAGGAGGTTGAAAAAACGAATGTTTTTTCCTTCCAGAAAAGTTTTGCGGCAGCAGTCAGTCAAAGACCTGCAACAAAGTCAACACCCACCCAGACCAGTATTTCGTATAGGTCGGTGGGTGTCCAGGCAGGCCCGTCCATGTTGAAAAGGACAGAGCCCACAAGAAACAAAAGTATTTGTACACAGACAGATGAAAGCACAGGTGGGGCTATCCCCACTGGAGACTCTATGGGGTCTCCTGGTGAGGTTTGCTTCACCGCCCCAACTGGAGACCCTGTGGGGGCTCCTGGTGAGGTTCGCTTCACCACCCCAATTGAGGACCCTATGGGGTCTCCTGGTGAGGTTCGCTTCACCACCCCAACCCAGAAGCCCGTTCACAGGGCAACTCACAGGAAGGGGGCCGTCGAGGTTGTGGAGGTAGTGGACCTTACTAAATCCACACCACGAACACCTCCGGACAAGGGAAAAGTTACTCTGCCCCAAAGATCGCCTCGCACCCCAAAAATGGAGAGAAATCCCATCACATTATACAATCATTTTGGGAGTTTATCCGACGAAGAGGGTATGGAGGCAGAAACTTCTTAAAACTAAACAAACATAGCCAATTTTATTCAATGGAATTGTAGAGGGGTCCAAGCTAACTATGAAGAATTATGTCTACTTTTACACAAATTTCATCCTGTTGCTACAGCATTACAGGAAACAATGCTGAAACCAAACAAAGATTTTAATGTATCTGGATACAATGTTTTTAGAAACCATTCAGACAATAACACGTCTGGGGGAGTTGCTCTTTTGATTAAGAAAAGTGTACTTTGTAGTGAGATCAACCTATGTACAAACATTCAAGCTGTCGCAGCACGAGTGACATTAGATAAAACCATCACTCTCTGCAGTGTATATCTGTCACCATCCAAATGTTACACGAAGCACGATCTTGAAAATCTTATTGATCAGCTTCCAGCTCCCTTTGTTTTAATGGGAGATTTTAACGCTCATTCCCCTTTATGGGGCAGCAACTCTCTAAGTACGAGAGGACGAATTCTAGAAGATTTTTTAGACAATCGTAATCTATGCGTTTTAAACGATGGAGTACCAACCTATCTCCATCCAGCAACAGGATGCAAGTCCATACTAGATCTAGTTATTTGCGACACCTCTCTTGTTCTAGACTTTGAATTTAAAGTCTATGATGACACATGTGGTAGCGATCATTTCCCTATCTTGATGTCTCAAATAGATGGATTGGAAGAAGCTTCCCCCCAGAGATGGAACCTGAACAAGGCAAACTGGCTGTCTTTTACTGCCGAATGTTCTGTCCAACTCACAGAAGACACTGTCTTTGATGGAAGTGACGACCCATCATCTATTTTTACAAACACTCTACAAGACATTGCCACTGAGTACATCCCAAAAACATCTTCAAACAACCGCATTAAAGTGCCATGGTTTAATCAAGAATGCCAAGAAGCCCGATCTGAGCGAAAGAGAAGTCTACACAGGTTCTACAGATGCCCGACCCTTAGCAAGAAGTTGACTTTCTTCAGATTTCGCGCTAAGAGTCGCACTGTCATAAAACATTCTAAAAGAACATCCTGGAGGTCTTTTTGCTCAAACTTAAACTCTAAGGTATCATCAAGTAAAGTTTGGAATGCTATTCGTAAAATCAAAGGGAAAAAAGGATCTGCATCAATTAACCACCTTGTGGTAAATGGATCCCTTATAACCCAGAAGAATGAAGTAGCAAACGTTCTGGCTTCAACAATGGAAAAAAACTCATCAATAGAAAATTACTGCACAGATTTTCAAAAAATCAAAGCCACCCAAGAACGTAAACCCATAAACTTCTCATCTCAGAATGAGGAGAACTACAACAAGTTGTTCAGTATAACTGAACTCAAACAAGCCTTACAAAAATGCAACAACTCAGCAATGGGGCTGGACGGAATACATTATCAGTTCCTCACACACCTACCAGAAAGTTGTCTTCTGGTCTTGCTGAAGGTTTTTAACCACATATGGGAGAGTGGATCCTTTCCACCTTCATGGCAAGAAGCGATGATTGTCCCCATTCCAAAACCAGGTAAAGATCATACAAACCCCAGCAACTACCGTCCGATAGCCTTGACCAGCTGTCTGTGTAAAACCATGGAGAGATTGGTCAACGCTAGGATGGTGTGGTACCTAGAAAAACAAAACCTCTTAAGTGATGTGCAATGTGGCTTCCGAAAGGGACACAGCACCACTGATCATTTGGTACGTTTTGAGACCTTCGTTCGAGAGGCCTTTGCGAGATCTGAACATGTACTAGCTATATTTTTTGACCTCGAGAAGGCTTACGACACGACCTGGAAACACGGTATTTTAGCTGATTTGCATGAAATGGGTTTTCGTGGACGTCTCCCTGTTTTTGTGGAAGGATTTCTAAGTAATCGATTGTTTACAGTACGGGTTGGTCCCAACCTATCAGAGTTCTGTCAACAAGAGATGGGTGTTCCTCAAGGAAGCATTCTATCACCCATGTTGTTCAACATCAAAATCAATAACATAGTAAAGGCAGTACTGAAAGGATCCGAGTCATCCTTGTTTGTTGATGACTTTGCACTTTGTGTGCGTGGCAAATCCCTACATAGAGTGGAAAGGCAGCTTCAATTATGTATAGACAAGGTGCAAAAATGGGTAACGGAGAACGGTTTCAAATTTTCCACCAGCAAAACTGTCTGTATGCATCTTTGCAAACAAAGGGGAGCCATGCCAGAACCCTCTCTGGTCCTGAATGGTAATCCTGTCAAGGTTGTTGAAGAATTTAAATTCCTAGGACTGACCTTTGACCGTCGATTAACATTCCTTAAACATATCCAGTATCTAAGAACATCATGTCTGAAAGCTCTGGATGTATTGAAAGTGGTTTCTCATACGGACTGGGGTGCTGACCGCACAGTCCTACTCAGACTTTACCGTGCTTTAATCCGATCCAAGTTGGACTATGGTTGTGTCGTCTATGGTGGAGCCGCAAAATCCAACCTAAGGCTATTAGACACAATACACCACCAGGGTATACGTCTTTGTCTGGGAGCTTTCAGGACGTCTCCAGTACAGTCCTTATATTTTGAGGCCAAAGAACCCTCTCTGAGGCTGCGACGCCTGAAACTCACCCTAAATTATGTGTTGAAACTGAAAGCTATGCCTACAAATCCAGCCTACCAATGCGTATTTCAACCACAATGCTCTGAATTTTTTGAAAGTCACCCAAATGATCGAGCACCTCTGTCTTCTCGGATTCAGTCACATCTGGCCGAATCAAAGATAAAACTCGATCATGTTAGTGAAAATCGATGGACAGAAACACCACCATGGACATTGCCAGATCCAGTTGTTCGACTCGATCTGACAAGGTTAAAGAAGTCAGAGACAAATGATTTGATTTTTAAACAGTGTTTTAGCCAGTTCTGTACCGAGTTTCCTTCCCATCAACGAATATACACTGATGGGTCCAAAGCTGAAAGTAAAGTGGCATCAGCTTCTGTCACAGGTCCTAATCTCGATAGGGCCTTTTCGGCCCGTCTTCCGGATGACAGTTCTGTATTTTCTGCAGAGTTGAAAGCTTTACAGCTAGCTCTGAAACAGGTATATCAGTCAAAAAAGAAAGACTTCCTGATTCTGTCGGATTCCCTATCGGCTCTTACCGCCGTGAAGAGAATTCAGCTAGATCACCCACTGTTGGTCGAAATCCAAGAGCTACATGCATCTCTGATTGAAGAAGGCAAAAGGATTGTGTTTGCATGGGTGCCATCCCATGTTGGAATTAGAGGCAACTCTGCAGCTGATCAAGCTGCTAAAGAAGCCAGAGAAAGACTCATCACTGACAAACACACAAAGCATTCAGATTTCAGAACTCGCACCAACATGTACATAAAGTACCTATGGCAGAGTGAATGGGACGAATGTGAAGAAAATAAACTTCATAAGATCGTTCCCCAGCTGTCGGACAGCCTACCCCAATGTCGCCTCAACAGGAAAGAAGAGACAGTTCTCTGTCGCTTACACATTGGGCACAGTCACATTACACATTCGTATCTGCTGAAAGGTGAAGATCCACCATACTGTTTTGGATGTGACGAACCATGGACATTAGAACATGTTCTCACAAAATGTGTAGACGTTCAAGAATTTCGAGACAAACACTACAATGCGGAAACACTGAAGGTTTTATTCCGGGATGTTCCCCCGGACAAGATTTTTAACTTTTTAAAAGAGATCAAGATTTTTTACAAGATTTAAAGTACCAGAAGTGAAAATGATTAATTTTTAGAACCTTCTTTTACAGTGATAGATTTGAATGTAAATAGTCTGAAACGTAGAACTTGCCATATGAAGGGAAAAGAAAATAACTGCATCGGTCTCGAATAGCAGCTAGCATCTGCTGAAGAGACATTAAACCCCAAAAACCAACCATCCTGAAGTTCCCGCAGTGGGGCACTGCGGTTATGAAATTAAAGGCCCCTCCTGTTTTTGGAACCGCAGGAGCTTTCTAGTTTGCTGTTAGGTAGATTTTTGGTTCCTCTTTTTCTTCATGAATTCTTTTCTTTTTTCTGCCTTCTTGCTCATTCACCTGTATTTTTTCCAAAAATCTCTTCTCTTGCCGCTTGTCTCGCGATTCATGTATAGTTTAATCTGTTAGTGTTCTGATGTAAAGCCTGCTGGGACACAAGTAATGGGTTAGTGCATTTGTAAACAGGAATCGCTTGACAAGTGGCCCCCTTTATCCCCCCTTCCTCGTCCTGATATGGCTCTGCGTAGTCGGCTGGACGTTAAGCAACAAATAAACAAACAAAATCCTCCTGAAGTGCCTAATAGATCGCGGTGATTTGCCGGCGCACACGTCTGTCCAATTCATCCCAGAGGTGTTCTATCGGGTTCATGTCTGGCGACCAAGGTAGAACACCCATTATAAACTTCTCACAGATTTAATAGTATTTTTTTTATTTTATGATTTTGTTAAAATGTCTTGTCTTCTTCTTCTTCTTGGCGTTCGCAGAGGTTACACGATCAGTCCAGCGCTGGTGATAAATGTTGTCGTTTTCTCAAACTCCTGTCGACTGCCATATAGTTTGGTCTGCAAGGGAGTTGGTGACGGCCACACTTCTTTTCGTTCGTCATCTAGTAAGAGACATCGACAGTGTGAATAGGGTGGTGGAGGATTTCTCCTTGTTGATGGAGACGCACCAATCTTCTGCCCATACGTTCAGCCTATCTGCCGCTTGCTGCATTCTGTAGGTGGCAGTACTTGCGTGCTCCTCCTTGCACCAGATCACAAGGTCGTCTGCGTAGAGAGCAGCTTTGTCTTGTAAAATTGTCGTTAGTTTTTTGTTGTAATTGTTATTTTTGTACCCTTTCTTAATATAAACTTTGTTGATTTCTTTAATGATTAGCAGTTTGTACATAGCGTATGTGTTTGTGTGTGTGCTTGCGTGTTTTTGTTTGTATGCATATGTGCTTGCGAGTTTTTGTTTGTATGCATGTGTGTGTGTGTGTGTGTGTCTGTCTGTTTTAATTAAAGTTGATCATTGTTATTTACTTGTTATTAGTTTGTTATTATAAATATTAATTGTATGGCACTCTGTTTAGTAAAATTGTTGAAAGATTTACCGACTACCAGTTTTGACATGTTTGGACTGTGTGCGTGTGTGTGTGTGTGTGTGTTTGTGTTTTTGTTTGAATGCATGTTTGTGTGGTTGAGTGAGTGTGTTTGTGTGTGGCTGGTAACTTGATCATTACATGGCAGTTTTTTAAACAACTACCACAGTTGAATCAGTAAATAAATAAAAAAAGAAACAACATTAAAATACATATAAAACACACACATATACCGGAACACGATTACAAACACTGACACACACAGTACATATAAATCAGAAAAACTAAACAAACCCAAATAAAAAAATTATACAAACTAAAATCCCACACTCACACTTACACACACACACACACACACACACACACACACACAAACAGGCATGCACACACACTTGAGGTTACATGCACACAAGTTATTTTTCAATAAGGTGTGTTTGGAAACTGCAACACACACACACACACACACACACACACAAACACTGTACACACCAGGGGCGGATCAGTTTATTTTATGGGGGGGGGGGGTCCAAAAGTATATTGTGATGATATGGGTGCGAAGCGCCGAGCTGACGGCGCGAAGCGCCTAGCTTGCTGGGGGAGTCCGGGGGCATGCCCCCCCGGAAAAATTTGAAAAAAAAGATGCAATCTGGTGCATTCTGAGGATGATCATTACCAGTTTCAGGCAGCCCTCTTTTTACATTTAGTCAAGTTTTGACTAAATGTTTTAACGTAGAGGGGGGAATCGAGACAAGGGTTGTGGTGTATGTGTGTGTGTGTGTGTGTCTGTCTGTCTGTCTCTGTGTGTGTGTAGAGCGATTCAGACCAAACTACTGGACCGATCTTTATGAAATTTAACATGAGTTCCTGGGTATGGTATGATATCCCCGGACGTTTTTTTCGATAAATACCTTTGATGACGTCATATCCGGCTTTTTGTAAAAGTTGAGGCGGCACTGTCACACCCTCATTTTTCAATCAAATTGATTGAAATTTTGGCCCAGCAATCTTCGACAAAGGCCGGACTTCGGTATTGCATTTCAGCTTGGTGGCTTAAAAATCAATTAATGACTTTGGTCATTAAAAATCTGAAAATTGTAAAAAAAAACTAAATTTTTTTTAAAACGATCCAAATTTACGTTTATCTTATTCGTCATCATTTTCTGATTCCAAAAACATATAAATATGTTATAATTGGATTAAAAACAAGCTCAGAAAATTAAAAATATACAAATTATGATCAAAATTAAATTTTCGAAATCAATTTAAAAACACTTTCATCTTATTCCTTGTCCAGGGCCGGACCCAGGGGGGGTTCCAGGGGTTCCGGAACCCCACCCCTGGAAAAAGCAAGTACATACCTTGCTTTGAGTGTTTGTTTGTTTTACTAGTTTTAGCACCAAAACAATGCTGCTCTTAACCCTCAAAACAAGGCCCAGAATGCACCAGATTGCACAGATTTTAACCGTTTTTCAAAAATGTTCCGGGGGAGCATGCCCCCGGACCCCCCTAGTTCGCACGCCTGCTTTGCCCCCCCTTACAACTAATTTGGTCCGGCCCTGTTGTCGGTTCCTGATTCCAAAAACATATAGATATGATATGTTTGGATTAAAAACACGCTCAGAAAGTTAAAACGAAGAGAGGTAGAGAAAAGCGTGCTATCCTTCTCAGCGCAACTACTACCCCGCTCTTCTTGTCAATTTCACTGCATTTGCCACGAGCGGTGGACTGACGATGCTACAAGTATACGGTCTTGCCAGGGGCGGACGAGGGGGGGGGGTGGTTTCTGGGGTTTCCGGACCCCCCCCCCCCCCCCCAGCCAAAAAAAAAAAAAATGTGTGTGTGTTTTTTGGGGTTGTTGTTGGGGATTTCTGATCCCAAACTGACCAAACACAAAACAAAACAAAACAAGTCGCGTAAGGCGAAATTACAACATTTAGACAAGCTGTCGAACTAACAGAATGAAACTGAACTCACTGCATTTTTACAGCAAGAGCGTATACTCGTAGCATCGTCAGTCTACCGCTCGATGCACAGGCAGTGAAATTGACAAGAAGAGCGGGGTAGTAGTTGCGCTGAGAAGGATTGCACGCTTTTCTTTATCTCTATTCTTTTTAACTTTCTGAGCGTGTTTTTAATCCAAACATATCACATCTATATGTTTTTGGAATCAGGAAATTGTTTTTAAATCGATTTCGGAAATTTTATTTTATAATAATTTTTATATTTTTAATTTTCAGAGCTTGTTTTTAATCCGAATACAACAACAACAACAAAAAACAACCAACAACAACAACAACAACAACAACCAAAAACAACAACCAAAAACAACAACCAAAAACAACAACCAAAAACAACAACAAACAAGGTCAAAGCCCATACGACTCACATGCTTGACCTTCTGCTTTACACATTTTTCCCACCAAAATACATGTGACCTTGACCCAAGGTCAAGGTCATCCAAGGTCATGCAACACAAAGTTGTTAATTCAAGACATAGGAAGTACAATGGTGCTTATTGGCTCTTTCTACCATGAGATATGGTCACTTTTAGTGGTTCACTACCTTATTTTGGTCACATTTCATAAGGGTCAAAGTGACCTTGACCTTGATCATATGGGACCAAATGTGTCTCATGATGAAAGCATAACATGTGCCCCACATAATTTTTAAGTTTGAAACAGTTATCTTCCATAGTTCAGGGTCAAGGTCACTTCAAAATATGTATACAATCCAACTTTGAAGAGCTCCTGTGACCTTGACCTTGAAGCAAGGTAAACCAAACTGGTATCAAAAGATGGGGCTTACTTTGCCCTATATATCATATATAGGTGAGGTATTCAATCTCAAAAACTTCAGAGAAAATGGGAAAAATGGGAAAAATAGCTGTTTTTTAGACAACATTTATGGCCCCTGCGACCTTGACCTTGAAGCAAGGTCAAGATGCTATGTATGTTTTTTGGGGCCTTGTCATCATACACCATCTTGCCAAATTTGGTACTGATAGACTGAATAGTGTCCAAGAAATATTCAACGTTAAAGTTTTCCGGACCGCCGGCCAGCCGGCCGGCCGGACGGACGGACGGACGGACGACTCGGGTGAGTACATAGACTCACTTTTGCTTCGCATGTGAGTCAAAAACAACAACAAAAAACAACAACAAACAACAACAAACAACAACAACAAACAACAACAACAAACAACAAAAAACAACAACAACAACAACAAAAAACAACCAACAAAACATGCAGAGCCGTCATCGACGTACAGATAAATGAATTCACCATCGTGTTTTCAAAATGTTGAGTATATAATTATGTTTGAATAACTAAATGTATTTGATAAAATTCGTAATTAAAATGCTCACTCACTCTGACCTCCTCTCTCTTTCACACACACACAGAAACACACACACACACACACACACACACTACTGCAGGTGTTATATAATCAGACGCACTCTATGCTGACAACCGGAAACATGATTACAGAGCAACAAAAGCAGGGACAAGTCGACGACGCCAAGCTTGAGGGCGTGAAGTGTTCGAACCTCCTAGGGGGGGTCCGGGGGCATCCTCCCCCCCCCCCCCCCCAACATTTTTGATACAAACAAGGAAAATGGAGCAATCAAAGCCAAGAAACTTCCCCTAATATACCTTCCAAAAATTAAATTTAAGAAGACATATTTAGATCAAAACAAGGAAAATTTACTGATCTGGTGTAACTTGAGCCAACAAATTACACTACTTTCTGAAATCGCCACTTTGGCACTTAGAAAAGAAAGGCTGGCTCCTTAAAAAAACAAAAAACAAAACAACATTAGTCCAAATGGGCATTTGCAATACTGTACCCTCCACACAGCAGGGGCAGATCACATAATTTTTAAGCCCCCCCCCCCCCCCCCGGAAAATATTGATAAAAACAAGGAAAATGGAGCAATCTGGTGCATTCTGAGCCAAGACACACTGCCCCTAATTGATACACCTTCCAAAAAGGTGATTTAAGAATACAAATTTGGATAACATCAAAGAAAATATACTGATCTGGTGCAACCTGAGCCAGTAAATTACCCAACTGCCTTCAAAATCTGTCATTTAGAAGACAAAGGGGGAGGGGGGGCGCAGGGGCAGGGGCGTACCCCCTCCCCACCCCCCCGGAACATTTTGATTAAAAACAAGGAAAATGGAGCTATCTGGTGCAATCTGAGCTATCATTTTTCTTTATTTTCAAATTTTATCTTTTAATTTAATTATTTATTTTCAAAGTAGACAATTTATTTTAGGTTGATCATTTATTCAACGCCGATGCAAAATTGTCGTCGAAGACCAGCGCAGGTAACGAGGTAATAGTGACGGCGATGTATCCAAGGGAAACAAATGTAAAAACTGCATGGCCAAGGAAATACACAGACTGAGTTTCTTCCCCTATCCGACCGTTCATAACTGATTACTTTGACCAGACCAAATGGGGAATCCATTTTAAGCGCATGCTGTTGCTTTTTCTGCACATTAACACAAGCAGACGATCAGAGCGCAGTCTTTTTTTACCTCTACTGATTAACATTGGCAATTGGGAATGAACAAACCATCAACCCAACGTCCGCCCCATCACCCTGCACAAAAACAACCCTAGCCCGCGCCCCTACCGTAAACTACCTTGTATATGCCCAGTATTGAGTAAACGCCCACCCCCTACTTTGGGCCGAAAGCTGTGCATAGGGCATACTACCTAGCAAACGCCCAACCCCCACTTCTTGATTATTGATGTCACAAACATCATTATTGGAACATTTGTGTTTAATTGTTTGTTAACTTACGCATGCGGCACAGAGTATTCATCCGAGTGTATAATGCCAAGATGCATCGAAAATTATTCTGCGCGAGCACACACACACACACACACACACACACACACACACACACACACACACACACACACGCACACACACACACACACACACACACACACACACACACACTCTCTCTAACACATGCAGACATCAATATAGTGCATACACAGGCAGGTGAAACACACACACACACACACACACACACACACACACACACACACACACACACACACACACACACACACAGGAACTTAGAAACAAAAGGCAAAACTATGTGTAACTTTAAAGTCATCCAATGTATCTTCCCTACTACATGTTTCACATTCTGTACACTTGGATCCATAATGTACTTGAAGGTTCAGAAACTGATAGTTTAATTTATCTCTCACAAAAAAAAGGTTCAAGTGACACACAGTGCAACAAGAAGCAGGTAAAACCAGCAACAGATGGGTGTCATTTTGCATTGTAGTTAACACAAGTGACATACACTGCAACAAGAAGCAGGTAAAACCAGCAACAGATGGGTGTCATTTTGCATTGTAGTTAACACAAGTGACATACACTGCAACAAGAAGCAGGTAAAACCAGAAACAGATGGGTGTCATTTTGCATTGTGGTTAACACAAGTGACATACATTGCAACAAGAAGCAGGTAAAACCAGCAACAGATGGGTGTCATTTTGCATTGTAGTTAACACAAGTGACATACACTGCAACAAGAAGCAGGTAAAACCAGCAACAGATGGGTGTCATTTTGCATTGTAGTTTATACAAGTGACATACACTGCAACAAGAAGCAGGTAAAACCAGCAACAGATGGGTGTCATTTTGCATTGTAGTTAATACAAGTGACATACACTGCAACAAGAAGCAGGTAAAACCAGCAACAGATGGGTGTCATTTTGCATTGTGGTCAACACAAGTGACACACACTGCAACAAGAAGCGGGTAAAACCAGCAACAGATGGGTGTCATTTTGCATTGTGGTTAATACAAGTGACATACACTGCAACAAGAAGCAGGTAAAACCAGCAACAGATGGGTGTCATTTTGCATTGTGGTTAACACAAGTGACATACACTGCAACAAGAAGCAGGTAAAACCAGCAACAGATGGGTGTCATTTTGCATTGTAGTTAACACAAGTGACATACACTGCAACACGAAGCAGGTAAAACCAGCAACAGATGGGTGTCATTTTGCATTGTAGTTAACACAAGTGACATACACTGCAACAAGAAGCAGGTAAAACCAGCAACAGATGGGTGTCATTTTGCATTGTGGTTAACACAAGTGACATACACTGCAACAAGAAGCAGGTAAAACCAGCAACAGATGGGTGTCATTTTGCATTGTGGTTAATACAAGTGACATACACTGCAACAAGAAGCAGGTAAAACCAGCAACAGATGGGTGTCATTTTGCATTGTAGTTAACACAAGTGACATACACTGCAACAAGAAGCAGGTAAAACCAGCAACAGATGGGTGTCATTTTGCATTGTGGTTAACACAAGTGACATACACTGCAACAAGAAGCAGGTAAAACCAGCAACAGATGGGTGTCATTTTGCATTGTGGTTAACACAAGTGACATACACTGCAACAAGAAGCAGGTAAAACCAGCAACAGATGGGTGTCATTTTGCATTGTGGTTAATACAAGTGACATACACTGCAACAAGAAGCAGGTAAAACCAGCAACAGATGGGTGTCATTTTGCATTGTAGTTAACACAAGTGACATACACTGCAACAAGAAGCAGGTAAAACCAGCAACAGATGGGTGTCATTTTGCATTGTGGTTAACACAAGTGACATACACTGCAACAAGAAGCAGGTAAAACCAGCAACAGATGGGTGTCATTTTGCATTGTGGTTAATACAACAGCAAAAGAGAAGTAGGTAGCACTCCGTTTTGCACAAGCGGCGGACTACGGTCATTGTGAAAAAATGCAGTGCGTTCAGTTTCATTCTGTGAGTTCCACAGCTTGACTAAATGTAGTAATTTCGTCTTACGCGACTTGTTGCATTTTAATCACATCTGATCAAATATATCCATCTAGATCAGGCTTACACTCAGAAAGACTTGTATTTCGGCACAGCCCGTCGCGATATAACCTTCGTGGTTGAAAACGACGGTAAACACCAAATAAAGAAAAGAAAAGAAATTTCGGCACAGCAGTCAGCACGATGACTGATGAGCGACTCAGTCACTTAACGAGATTATATGCGGTTCGTAAGTGTCACGGGATTTTGTCAAAGTTATTCGATGCTAACCCTGCAGACTTATGTTTTGCCACATTTAAAACACATTAATTTTTGTTGTTGATTGTTTGTTTTCATGTTGATGTGTTATGTACAATTAAACCCCCCACCCCCTTTTAAGTCACCCCACCCCACCCCCAATTTAAGGCCTCTCCCCTCTAAGGCTTGCTTTTGTAGACTTTCTGTTCATACCCTCTGAAAACATAACCCTATTTTCCAAGGGCATTGCACTTCTACCTAATTATTTATTTACCCTGTTTATAAGGGCCTGTCAACTTGAAATGCTGTGGTAAAAGTTTGAAAGGGCAGCGTTCAGTTCATTCGGCTTATAATGAGGGCCGGCCTTGCAAAACTGCGCAGATATTGCAGAGTTTTGAAAGAAATGTGCAAAGTGGGATGTTTCAGATGAAGCAGTAGACTATCTTTGGCTCTTATCACTAGCCTGGCGGGTCAAATTACAGTGCAGCTGGGCGATTTTGGCCAGAATTCGTGAGCTGATGATACATATCGTAAAATCCCTAGCAAATGCCCAGTCTCCAGCAAACGATACCCACTTTTGGCCAAAAGTTGTGCAGAGGGGTTACTACCTAGCAAACGCCCACCCCGTTTTTTTGTTTTTTGTGTGTGTTGTTTTTGATAGAAAAGGGTACCTGCTTCTATTGTAATAGTGGGGTTTGTTTTATTTACAAAATATATACAGTCCCAAAAGAAACCAACAGTGATTTGAAATGTGAGCCAGCCTCAACATCTGACATGGTTGTATACATTTTGTTGTGTGTGAAAATGTGGTGAGACGTTATCTTGCAAAGGGGTGTATTCCTCGCAAAAGCCCACCCCCTACTTTTACCCGAAATCTGTGCAGAGGCGGGGGGGGGGGGGGGGGGGGGGTGGCGTTTGCCAGGGATTTTACGGGTATATGCATGGAAACTGGCTGCCTACAATTATTGCTACAGCCAAAAACAAATTCACTTGCTAGCCCCTTCTTCTTGACCCCAAAACAATGTACATGTACTGGATTTTTACAGAATCGACAAAGATGATTAGAAGTGGAACTTGTGATCAGCTACCATGGGTAGGGTTCATTAAATATTTGAGGTGGTTTCAGATGCTGAAGCCGTTTTTGCTACAACGGTGTTATTTCCTATTTCAACATCTATCACTCTATGTACTTTCTTGGGGGGAGGGGGGTGGGGATCATTAAGGGGTCAGAATCAAAACTATCTTCACTTAGGCTACTGTCTGATTCATCATCCGTGTCAGACCCTTCTCAACATTTTTTGGAATCAAATTCATCATCAGAATCGATAATGTCATGATTGACAGACCTTTGAATTTTTGTGCCGCAGATCTGGAAAGGGGCTTTTTTGTTTGTTTGTTTGTTTGCTTGCTTAACGCCCAGCCGACCGCGAAGGGCCATATAAGGGCGGTGCTGCTTTGACATTTAACGTGCGCCACACACAAGACAGAAGTCGCAGCACAGGCTTCATGTCTCACCCAGTCACATTATTCTGACACCGGACCAACCAGTCCTAGCACTAACCCCATAATGCCAGACGCCAGGCGGAGCAGCCACTAGATTGCCAATTTTAAAGTCTTAGGTATGACCCGGCCGGGGTTCGAACCCACGACCTCCCGATCACGGGGCGGACGCCTTACCACTAGGCCAACCGTGCCGGTCTGGAAAGGGGCGTGGTAGTTTGAGTTAGAGCAGTTGGGATAGGGGCTAACGTCTGTTCGTCTTTCCTCTTTGTCAAAGCACGTCTATTGTCCAATTCGGTTACAGTCTTATTGTAACAGGCATCACGTTACCGTCGTAGTGTAACAGGCATCGCGTTACCGTCGTAGTGTAACAGGCATCACGTTACGGTCTTATTGTAACAGGCATCGCGTTACCGTCTTATTGTAACAGGCACCACGTTACCGTCTTATTGTAACAGGCATCACGTTACTGTCTTATTGTAACAGACATCACGTTACAGTCTTATTGTAACAGGCATCACGTTACAGTCTTATTGTAACAGGCATCACGTTACAGTCTTATTGTAACAGGCATCACGTTACCGTGTTATTGTAACAGGCATCGCGTTACAGTCTTAGTGTAACAGGCATCGCGTTACAGTCTTATTGTAACAGGCATCGCGTTACCGTCTTATTGTAACAGGCATCGCGTTACAGTCTTATTGTAACAGGCATCACGTTACAGTCTTATTGTAACAGGCATCACGTTACAGTCTTATTGTAACAGGCATCACGTTACAGTCTTATTGTAACAGGCATCACGTTACGGTTTTATTGTAACAGGCATCACGTTACAGTCTTATTGTAACAGGCATCGCGTTACAGTCTTATTGTAACAGGCATCGCGTTACAGTCTTATTGTAACAGGCATCGCGTTACAGTCTTATTGTAACAGGCATCGCGTTATAGTCTTATTGTAACAAGCATCACGTTACAGTCTTATTGTAACAGGCATCGCGTTACCGTCTTATTGTAACAGGCATCACGTTACAGTCTTATTGTAACAGGCATCGCATTACCGTCTTATTGTAACAGGCATCACGTTACCGTCTTATTGTAACAGGCATCACGTTACCGTCTTATTGTAACAGGCATCACGTTACCGTCTTATTGTAACAGGCATCACGTTACCGTCTTATTGTAACAGGCATCACGTTACAGTCTTATTGTAACAGGCATCACGTTACGGTTTTATTGTACCAGGCATCACGTTACCGTCTTATTGTAACAGGCATCACGTTACCGTCTTATTGTTACAGGCATCACGTTACCGTCTTATTGTAACAGGCATCACGTTGCGGTTTTATTGTGACAGGCATCACGTTACCGTCTTATTGTAACAGGCATCGCGTTACCGTCTTATTGTAACGTCACAGTCCTGTTGTAACAGGCAACACGTTACCGTCTTTTTTGTAACATGCAACACAAATTACCATCTTATTGTAACACGGGTAACACGTTACATTTTATTTGAACAGGCTACACTTTACTGTCTTGATGTAACAGGCAACAAAGTTTAGTTACAGTTTTATTGTAAGAGGCAAACACGTTACAGTGTTACCGGCTGTATCAGGCAACAAGTCAGTGTTATTGTATCATTCTAAGAACATGATTTCTGAAATAAGTTACTTTGATACCATTGAGCACAACCAGAACACATCTCCAATCAACAAAAGTGACAGTATAATAAACCCCTCTCTACGCAGTGCCACGTCTCCACCACACAAACCCTGACTTACTTTAGGCGTGGCCTCGGGGACGTTTTCTTTCTTTCTTTATTTGGTGTTTAACGTCGTTTTCAACCGTTCAAGGTTATATCGCGACAGGGAAAGGGGGGAGATGGGATAGAGCCACTTGTTAATTGTTTCTTGTTCACAAAAGCACTAATCAAAAAATTGCTCCAGGGGCTTGCAACGTAGTACAATATATGACCTTACTGGGAGAATGCAAGTTTCCAGTACAAAGGACTCAACATTTCTTACATACTGCTTGACTAAAATCTTTACAAACATTGACTATATTCTATACAAGAAACACTTAACAAGGGTAAAAGGAGAAACAGAATCCGTTAGTCGCCTCTTACGACATGCTGGGGAGCATCGGGTAAATTCTTCCCCCTAACCCGCCGGGGGTCTCGGGGACGTGTCGCTGAACGAAGCGCAGGTTGTCTCACATGTTTCGCTCGTAGTCGGGGCCGGCCGCTCTGATGTTGAAGGTGTAGTCCTCGCCCAACTTGTTGTTCAGATGCTGGGGGTTGTTTAGACACTGGAAGCGGCCGTTGACCATGATGGCAAGGCGGGTACACACAACCAAAAATATTGTATTATGTAGTTAATCTGAATGTGTAATCCCTCGTCCCCCTCCCCCTTCTTCTTGAAACTTTAGCTGGCTGTATATGGCCCTGTTCGGTAATACATTGCTGTACTTTTTTAAGAAATTTTAAAAAACATTTACGTTTGTTTGTGTCTGGTTTTGTTTTATATGACTTTGTGAGTCCAATATTTTTTATGTTTAAACTCGACCATTATTTTGATGTTTTTTTAGTTTAATACTTTGATGAGGTATATGCGCAGTCTTTGCTTTTGCTTACAGTTATATTCTTTGTATACTGCTCCAAGGACAGGTTGGAAGATTAGGCAAAGCCTAAAACCTTTATCCTTATGTAATAAAGTTCTGAGTTCTGAGTTCCTCTTTTTCTCTCTCTCTCTCTCTCTCTCTCTCTCTCTCTCTCTCTCTCTCTCTCTCTCTCTCTCTCTCTCTCTCTCTCTTTCTTTCTCTCTCTCGCTGTGTGTGTGTGTGTGTGTGTGTGTGTGTGTGTGGTGTGTGTGTGTATGTGTGTGTGTGTGTGTGTATCTCTCTCTCTCCTCTCTCTCCTCTCTCTCTCTCTCTCTCTCTCTCTCTATCTCTCTCTCTCTTCCCCCCTCCTCTGTATTCGTCATTCCTCATTGTAATTAAACGAGACAACTGATATAACTGTACACGATTTTGAATTTGCAAGAACACGCCAAATTGACAATTTAAAATAACCAGTGTTATCCGGCTGATAAATAGACGAGACCTCATGCAGCTAGTTTCAGTGCAGGTTGACAATTGTCATTCAACGTACCAGTTGGTTAACATATGTGTAATTCCCTTCGGTCCAACCTGCATGTCGTGAAAGCCAATAGAACTACTGTCTGTCCATTGAAAAAGCCAGATCTACACTACTCCTCATAAAAAACTGTACACATGCGTTTGAGGGCGGATATTTCTGATGAGGCCGTTTATCGTAAAAGCAAATTGATGGCTGGAAAGGCCGTTTATTCCCCTAACGTATTCAGAAAACAGATTGAGTTTACATGACGTAGTGTCGATACAGTGGAACCTACAACACAGACACACCCCAACATCAAATTCACAAAATTAAGGTTCCCGCGTTAAAATTGAAAACTGCTTAAAGACTCCCATTGAGCTCAACCCATAGGTTTAAGGCTTTTTCAGCTGTTGCAGCGTATAAAAATTAGGTGTTCTACCAACTGGGGCTATTCAAATCTTTGTAGTTTGTCAGAAATCAATAATTGAAGATAGTTTCGAAATAAACCCATACCCTTCGCCGTGATATTTTTAGAACAGTCACGTGACAGTGTATAGCGAGGCGATTCTATGTTTAGAACATTTACCGGAAACGGATTTCCCCTACAAACAAAGATGGCTTCTCAAGATGTGAAAGATCGTCTTCGATCTATGCCTCCAAAAGTATGTTTGCCTCCTACTCCACCTGCTGTGCCTGTTGCCAGAGTTGCAAGCACGGCTTCGGCCAAGAAAAAAAAGAAAAAGCTGAGGGAGAAATTGAAAGTTTGTTTGACCAGCCAATTCGAACGATGGGGGGCCCTCCGAGGACAGGTGTTTGCCAAGACACCTCATTTGTTGAAACCTCACAACAGATCAAAAGCAGACACGGAACTTTCTAGAATCCTCATGGACGCGTAAGTATCGTTTAAATTCAATTCAAATTCCTCCTTTGTTCTTGTCATTTGCTTGTTTTGTTTTCTCTTTGAGTACCATGTTTTCAAATAATAATTTACAGTGACAGTGTGACGAACATTCGTTTCAAAACCAAAGTGTTGTTTCCAGTCAATCAGTGCTTTCTTGACTACTGTACTTCTTTTTCTGTTTTAGGTACGAACGAACTCAAGAGGCCGCATTGACTGACCCTCAACCAGGATGTTCTACTTGGGATATTGAAAGCAGGTCAGTGTCAATTGATACATTGTGAAAGTCAGCTTCACACAGAGCTCTGATGTACATTTACCAATTTGCTCAGCTGGGTGTAGTGAATGTAGGAACCGAATTTATTTCAAAGTGCATGGATTTTGTTTTTGTTCTTATTCAACAGAGCTGTGCAGAGACCAGACTTTGCTAAACAGCCTCCGCAGAAAACTTCCACCCCAGGGCAGCTCCTGCAGCAAGCAAAAGTCAGCACCACCCCCGACCTCTCCTCTGTCCCTAGTTCGTCCAAGCCGTGGTAAATGTATTTTGTAAACTGATAATTATAGATGAACATTCGTTTCATTTTTTTTTTCAGTCAATTAGCGCTGTATTGACTTCTGACTTATTTTTATGTTTTACTTTTAGCTATCAACAGATTCAAGAGGCCGCATTGACTGACCCTCAACCAGGATGTTCTACTTGGGATATTGAAAGCAGGTCAGTGTCAATTGATACATTGTGAAAGTCAGCTTTACACAGAGCTCTGATACATTTACCAATTTGCTCAGCTGGGTGTAGTGAATGTAGGAACCGAATTTATTTCAAAGTGCATGGATTTTGTTTTTGTTCTTATTCAACAGAGCTGTGCAGAGACCAGACTTTGCTAAACAGCCTCCGCAGAAAACTTCCACCCCAGGGCAGCTCCTGCAGCAAGCGAAAGTCAGCACCACCCCCGACCTCTCCTCTGTCCCTAGTTCGTCCAAGCCGTGGTAAATATATATATGTACTTTGTAAATTGATACTCATACTCATAGACCGTTTATTGACAGTAAATGGGGTTCACAAAAACTTAAAAAAGAAATGTTGGGAAGATTGGTTTCAGATTTTGTTCAGTTTGTCAGTTTGCTAGTTTCATGCATTTAAACACATTTTAATCAGGTGATGGTCAGAGTTGATTGTTTGACATTTTTCAGTACACCTTTATCAGGTGTGGAGCCATTCGAGGAGGAGCCAGAACTTGAGATTGAAAAGTGAGTGCATTTACTGAACATGGTGCAGTGTTGATTTTGGTTGGCTGGTTACACCGGTTGTATATTGTCTCCCTTGCACAAATAACTGTCTTGTTTAAATCAAAAACCGCTATCTATTTACAAAGTTCTAAATGCTAAACTTTAAATCGTCTCCACAAGTGCCAGTGGGTTCACATTATCGATTGATTCAAGGTGTGTTAAATAGTCAAATCATATTTATAAATAACTTTTTTTTTCAATTATAGGACTGATCAGCCTGCCAAAGAAGGGAAAGGGATGAGGTCAAAACGGTAAGCTTGTCATTGTTTGTTATCTGCATTTGAGTTGAGTTGGCAAACTGTCGGCCAGAGATCAACACCAGCCGGTTACCTCAGTTTACAATGACGGCAGTCATTAGTGTCTACTATTGTTGATTGTTGAGTTGGTTGCTGGTTTAGTTATACCAATTATTACTTCTTGTTTTTTCAAGATAATGAAATGTAATGTCAACAGAAACTGGATACTGTTGAGGGGTGTTTTGATTTACCCAGTACATCTAGTTCTTGTTTGCATGTTTTAATACATTATAATTACCATTTTTATGTTTACAGGCAGAACATTGACCGCTCCTTTGTCAACCCTCTCAAGTAAGTGTAGTATTATTAAAAAAGCTAATTTGTAAAGAACCATGTGAAAATAATAATGATGAAAAACAAGACACACACACAAACAATGAGAATATTCTGATAATAAAGGTCATTTGATGATTTTTAATGTTTTCGGAGATACATGTAGTAGTATTATAGATTGGCACTGCAGGCACATTTTTTCTTGTTTGTCAGTTGACAACTTACATTATTATTTTGAGTGATGCTAACTTTGTTTTCAATGTCTCTCTTGTGCAGCATCACTGTTGAATTCAGTGATTTAACCTGTGATGGTGATTTAGATGGTGATGACAGCGACTTTGATGTCGATGATATCGAGCTGGAATCTCAAGACGCCAGTTTTTTTCTCACCATGGATGTGTATGTTTTGCATTTCTTATTAATGTGTTGCTTTTGTAAGAATAAAACAAATTCTAATCTATTTCATTTGTATGTAATGTATACATGAATTTATACATTTATGTTGTAAAATGATTAAAATGGTTTCATTCTTCTAGGGAAGTCTAATCTACATCAGACTGTATTGCACACTGAATGTTATTATTATTTTTTATTTATTCCTATGTGTCAGGGATGAAAAGTATGCCAAGGAGGCAGACGAGGTGGCCTTTGAGGAGGTGGCGTACGGCCAGCAGGAGGACGAAGAGACAGGTGATGCTGACACTGCGGAGGAGGTGGAGTTAGGACCAGGCATCACCAGGATAGCCACAGCAGACCAGTGCCAGGACATTTGCAACAGCACACTGTGCCTAGCATTTGTCCACCAACTAAAGGCACTGGCTGCTGTGAGCATCAGGAAATGCTCCACTGCTGGGTGTGAGCATGTTCCTGCCGTGAAGGAGGGCTTCACAGGCTCAGCACTGTACCTCAGATGGGTGAGAACATTTTATTTTTTACTCACATGCGAAGCAAAAGTCAGTCTATGTACTCACCTGGTTCATCTGTCCGTCTGGCCGTTCATTCGTTAAAAACTAAAATGTTGAATTTATCTTGGACACTACTAAGTCTAACAGCACTAAATGTGGCATGATGGTTCAGATTTCAGAATGCACTTAGGCTTCATCAACTCATTATGTTTGTACATGTATATGTTCCTAGTAATCCTACTGACAGTGACACATTGAATTTTTATAAAGTCATTTGCATTTTTGTTTTTTTCAAATCTGATCTGTGAATTTCAGGAATGTGTGAAAGGCCATGTGAGCCACACATGGTGTGCCCAGCCCACCCTGCCCAACAAAATTCACTGTGGTGATTTTCTAGTCAGCACATGTATCCTCCTAAGTGGAAATAATTATGCCAAGCTGGCGTTGTGGGCGAAGGTGCTGAACCTGCCCTTTCCTGGTGCTACCTTCCACCAGGCTGTCCAGAAACATTATGTGGTGCAGGTAATTAAAAAACAGTTAAAAAATAATTTATAATGTGTGTGTATAAAATGGAAAGAAAATGGAATTTGGATATTGATAGTTGTGTTGTTTATGTTTGCCTGCCAGTTTGTGTTAATATCTATGCATGTTTGTTTTTACCTGTTTAAATATTGTAAAGCGCTATGAGTAGATTGTCTAGAAACGCGCTATATAAATGTCCATTATTATTATTATTATTATTATTGATCTCTATCTTTATCTCTAGCAAACTCAAAGCGCGGCAAAGGTTGCACTATACAGGCGCCCTACTCACGGCCCAACGGGGATTTGAACCCGGGTTGCTGTATCCCTGGGGAATCGTGTTCACCACAGAACCAACCGGCCACCCTAGTTACAAATGATGTTTAGAAACTAAAAGCAACCCATTCTCGTTATGTATTCAGATGTTTTGTAACAAGTATGGCATTTTTTGTTGTTGTCTAGAACAGTTGACATAGTCTAGTCTGTGAGGCAAAATTCTTGCTTTGTGTGTCCCTCAGTGACTGTCCCAACTCACAAGAATATAGATATATAACTTTGTTTTCCATTTATCATAAAGGCTGTGAAGGACACATGGAAGGACCACCAACGAGCCATCTTCGACTCATTGGCAGAGCAAAATTTGGTTGTTCTGGGTGAGTGTTTGTTGTTCTTTTGTGATTTATGTTTGACCCCTTTGTCACTGTTGTGCCATTTCAGAAATATAATGTATCCAATGCTGTAGACTTAACCCAACCCCACCCCCCACCCCCCCAACCCCACAATAATATTGAAATGAATGTCTAAAATCAACTTTATATTTTCTATTTTATTTCTCAAAAGCAAAACATGATGTGATGCAGGACATAATATTCAATTTTGGACATTGTATCAAGGCGTGCTTGCTTTTGAGAAATAGACTGAAAGAAAAAGTTACATTTTCATGTAACCCACTGAAATTGACTTCCTGTTGTCAAGTGACGGCAGAGCACTTTTTATTGAACATTTATTTTGTTATGTCATTCCATTTTTGTGTGTGTGTGTGTGCAGGAGATGGACGCAATGATTCACCAGGTCAGTACGATTATTGCAGACCTGCATTATTCAATGACCCAATATATACCATGTCCCCAATTTTACATAGTCATTGGAATATTAGAATGTGCTATTTACCATCATGTAGAATGATATAGTCTAGGCGCTTGAGTAATTGGCTTGCCTGTGTTCTCGTAACCATGTTAACAAACAACTGAGCTTAGAAAAGCCTTGCAATTTTGATGTCCGGTCAGAGAATATTGTTTGCAGGTTTCATCATAAATGGTTACTTTTTAATGGTGCATTGAATTTTCAAATAGGTCATTGCGCACAGTACTGCAGCTACACTCTTATGGAGGCTGAGACCACAAAGATTCTCTCTGTCCAGTGTGTGGACAAACGGGAAACACAGCGAAAATCCACGAACATGGAAAGGGTTGGATTTAAGAGGGCACTGGATGAGGTAGTGCTTGAAGGTGAACGGGTGGACACCACTGTTGATGAGGTCGTCACTGATGCCCATGTGGGAATAGCTGCAGATATGAGTATGTTCTGTTTCCTCTTTTCCCCCCTTTGTGTGTGTGTGTGTGATTAACAGTCAATTATATGTTAGCGGTAATTTATTATGCAACATTTATTATCTATACATACATCAGTCCCATCTGGATGGACAGTGCAGTGAGTTAGAATGCTTAATTTCAAGATAATATACCTCTTGCCCACTTTGGGGATACAGTTTAGAGTGTGTCACCATTATTGTCTCTTTAGCAGCTGTTGTTCATTGTATTATGTGTGCATTGCTAAGCCCTTTTCATTTAATTTGGGCTGGTCATTTTAGCAAACATTTTAAAAATGTATGCACCAAATATTTGATATTGCAAATGAATATATTTTGTTCTTTGTTTTGTCAAAAAGAGGCGATCGGAAAAAAACATTCCCTTGATGTGTGGCATGTTGCCAAAAATATTGGCAAGAAGCTAGCCAAGGTACGTATGTTGTAATTGTGTTATAGTTTGATACAATTTTGAAATATTGTGAATGCTTTATTGGTTTTCTCATGTTTTCTTTGGTTTGTTTGTGTGTGTATCTTTACATTTTACATTTGCATTTTCTTCTTAGATTGCTGCAGGCAGTAAAGGTCGCAAGCTGCAAAAGTGGATCCCTTCGATAGTGAACCACTTTTGGTTCTGCTGCCAGAAGGCTGACACCAAGACAAAGTTCATGGTAACCTGTTTGGTCATTGTCTTGTTTGGTTATTTGTACGGTTTCATTTACAAATAATAATAGCACGTCAATCACAATTATGCACTAATTTCAATAGTTTGAAAAAAATCAGGCATGTATAGTTTTCTGAATGTGTCTGTTCCATTCCAGGGTATGTGGCGAGGAGTTTTGCAACATGTTTGCAACATACATTCTTGGGATGCTGGTGCCTGGTGCTGCGACCATGAAGACCTGGGCGGGGAAAGGGAGGATGGGAGGGCCTGGCTTGATCCTCAGGAAGACCGTGCCCTAGTGAAACAGCTCGCCTCTGTGGTCTTAGACCAGACTCTGATCCAGAAAGCAGAGTTGGTCATCACAAACAGGTTAGAAGATTATTATTACTCACTATTGAGGGAGAAATCAGGGAACTGTTTACAGTGTGCATGAAAGGAGATTATGTGGGTGCAACAAGTATGAACTTGTTTGTGTGGTTTTGTAATTACTAATACTCGATGTAAAAATCAGGAGTTGTAGTGCTCATACTGATGTGTGCTGGCCAACATTATACAGTGGAACTCTGTTATAGTGAATATAAGAATTTCGCTGTAACAGGGTTGATTTATATCATACAGTGAGGTAAATAAACAAGAAAACCTATCGCTACAGTATCAGCAGAACATCACTGTAAAATATTTAATGATAAGCGTGTTCACTTCTACCATTATATATAATACTTTCTTTTTACATACAGGAGCACATGCCCCCTGGAGGTGTTTCACCAACATTTGTTGATGTATGCGGGCAAAAGGTTTGCGTACACACCTCCGGTTTATGAAGCCAGGATTCTGTTGGCAGCCATGGACCACAACACTCATGCTGGTCGACCCTTGGCGACTTCAAAGGATGGCAGAAAGAAGTAAGTACATGTATTGAAACACACTCAATGCAATGTTTTTGTTGTTTGTTTTTTTCACAGGCCAAACATGTAAATTCAGGCTTCAAGTTCTAGATGTATGATCATGTCCTTGGCATGTTTAGTTATATTATGACATTCAAGGCCATTACAAGGGTTAGTGTCAAGCATTTTAGTCATAATTGTTCTTGTTCTATGTTGATAGGTATCACAGATGCTTCAATAAGAAAACCGGCCGCTGGTCGGTATTCCCTGTGAAGGTCCCAAAGACCTACCACCACATTCCAGCCCTGAAGCTGCGAATCATGGAGATGAGACTACAAGACCCGTTGCCACTGCACAGGAAAAAACCTCTGGCACAAGAGGACCCAAGGAGACTGTCAACACACCTGGCAGCAACCTCCCCACCTCCAACTAGTGAACTTGTTGCACAGAAAAAATCTCGTTTTACCTGAATGACGGTAGCAGTTGAGCTGGTAGTAGCCCAAAAGGAGGCAGAACATAAGGAAAGAGTGTCAAGTGGGATAATTATTACCTCCCTTTTTGTCTGCGGTTCTGTTACAGTTGTTTTTGACATGTGGAGAGGTACAACAATATGACACCAGTGGACTTTTGAAAGGCCCTTTTCAAGACAGCAATGTTTGTATGTGTGGGTAACCAGTAAAAATGCATAGACCCGCATAGTTCTATGGCATGGCTGTGTTTAGTTTTTTAATTTAATCTGCTGCCTTATCATGGACCCTAAATTGCGCTATTTCACCAATATAGATGGGAGGCTCTTGTATACATTGGCGAATAATGATTTTAATAATAACTTTGAAAAATAGTAATAACTTTGTGATTATACATTGGCAGACTAAATTTGCAAGAAAAGCATTTATCAATAGTTTCCAAAGCTGTATCATTTTAGTTGAGACTGTGTTGTATGATTTTCACTTCAAATTGATATCAATTGCCTTAGACTACATTTTGCTTCACAGGCTAGATTCAGGCGGCATAGAATGGCTGCAGGCACAAGAAACTCACATTGCAACACATATTATAATTGAGCATGTTGGAATGTTCGGCTGAAAATGTACCTCCCATTATAATTAAAGGAATGTCAGCGACAACCCACCTCTCAATGCAGGGACTGAGGGAGTGGTTGTGACATGGTGATCATGTTTTTTTTTTCTTTTCTTGTTTAGTTGAAAATATTGCTTGTGTACAATAATTGTTTATTCATGATACTAATGTGTGTGCGAGAGAGACTGAGGGTTTGTACAACATGTGTTAGTATATTCTTATTATGTGTGGCTGCAAGCGTGACTTAGCATATCTGTTTAGTTGGCTTTTGTACATGTTTACCTGGAAACAATATGAGAATAATGGTGGTAACGATACTTGATATTTGTCTGTCTGTTCATTTGTTTTTATGAGTGCGTTGTGGTGTGGTAATTGTGCAACAGTATGTCTGCTGAAAGAAAAGAAAAAAACAAAAAACAAAGACAGAAACTGTTTGTTGTCTGCAGATAAAGGGATGTACACCACTTTGAAAATGACTAAAGACTATTGTGTGTTTGTTGTGTGATATAAATTTAAAAACAATAACATCATGTTTCTTTTTCTGAACCCATTACAAAAAGTGGAAGTGATTCAGATTCTGTATTCAGAATTACACAATTTCAAAATCTGACAGCATAATTTACATGATATGACATTGTGTCACTGCTGGCACATGAACTTGTTTTGTTGTTGGTCAAATATACATTTATTAAAATTAACTTGTGGAGTCATACTAGTACATACAAAGTAAATGAACACAAACTTGTACAAAACAAACAGCTCAGCTGAAGAAACCATTTTAACATAATTTTCTAGTCAACCAAAATAACATTCTCATTTTCAAGACAAAATGTTTCTGTAATATTTTTCTTGCACTCAAAAAGTAATGTGTGCAAAAACCCATGGAAACAATCAAACAGCTGTTACAACCATACAGAGAGGCAATTAAAAATTTGAAAACTAAAAGTCAAACATGTCCAAGTCCTCAGGACATTTTGGTGCTTGAGGAAGAGACAGACGAAAAATATCCCTCCATGTTGTGTGTCGGTATTCAAGAGCAATTACCCCATCTACTGCAAGCGCGCTGGAATGTATCCTGTATAAACATTGTTGGGACTGGGGTAAGTATCCCGAATGGCCCACACACAACATGAAGGGATAGCCCTCCTGTTACCAGCCCCCAAACGACCATGCTGCCAGAAAACAAACTGGCGATAGGCAGCATGGCGATTGGAGGCGGCTTCGCCTCCCTCTTCCGCAAACACCAAAATGTCCACCCGCTGCCTCCTGCTCAGGTGTAGCACGAACGGATGTAAAATGATGTTCATCTCCTGCAAAAGAAAAAAGAAATAATAATTGTAATCATCAAAGTAACAACACATCACATTGACCCGGGTTCGAATCCCTGTTGGGCCTTGAGTGGGGCGCCTGGTAAAGTGCGACCTTTGCCGCGCTTTTAGTTTCCTACACAGCAAAGATAAAGCGCGTTGTAAATATCCAAATTTCATTTTTTTTCAAATACAAAAATAAGAAATACAAAAATAAATAAATAATAATAATTGGACTCCAAGGACTACATACCAATGTGAACTTCAAGGGAAGAGGAAAGTCGTTCACTAAAAGAAATTTGCTATTACAGTTTAGATTTTTGTCTAACAGAGAGAACCCAAGGGGGAAAAAAACCCTCTTCATTATAAGTGGAAAATCACAATAATAGAGTCCACTATAGTATGAGTACTAGCAGGTTCCACTGTATATCATTACATACAACTATATTACCCTGCACAAGTACACAATCTGACCATGACTGTGTTTATCTTTTTTTTCATGTAAATATTTTTTTAATAAATACTTTTTTATATAAAAAATGGGCATACGTACAGGCATTCTTGATATGCACTGAGTGCGGCGCTGGCAGCAGATCCGTTCTGCAGGTGTGGGCATGTGCCGACAATGTCGGCACACACACCAGTCCGGCCAGGCTGCATGGTCTGGTGATGGTGCAGGTGTTGGCACAGACGACTGATCGGCTGTTTTCAACAGAAAGCATTTTTATTTCTTAATTTATGATACATATTTTATGATTACCAATGTCAAAGTAAAAAAAATCAATAATGCACCATGGATGTAAATATATTTTTTTTGTTTTGTTTTTTGTATACAACAACAACAAAACCATTGAAAAAATACTTTCAGCAGAATGCAGAAACAAAATACTACATAGAGAGCTCACACAAAATACCACAATAATGACAAGAGCAAACTTATATCAGAACACCATAAAGCAGAAGTTACTTACCAAGCATGTCAAAAACAAGACCTGGTTGTGCAACAGCCAGGTCGAGGGCCAGTTGTCGCAGTTGTGCAATATCCAGCTGTTGGATCTGAGTCTGTAATAATGTAAAGACAACAAACATGTTTTAAAATGAAACATGTGTGCTGTTATCATTATCTGTGTATACATGCGAAAGACTTTGCTATTCATATCTCCTCATAATAATGTCAAATTAATTAAAAACACACCTGCAAGTTATTCCTGTGCTGCTGCGCAGTGGGGATGCCGGCCACATCCCACCTCCCTCGACCACCTCTCCCCCTGCCACTTGAAGAGCCCCGCTGCTGTGCTGTCGCCCCTCGTCCTCCTCTCCTCCTTCCTCTCCCCCTGTCTCCTCCTCTTTCGTTACTTGTGGAACATGTCTGAAAACAGCATTAATAAAACATTTGTGTCTTCAACATGAAGAACTAATTTACATCTAATGGTAACTTCTCCAATTCTCTCATCTATGTGTGCCAAACTAGCACATTTTCTCCTCAAACTATAGCGAAACCTGTGGTATCCAACAACGAAGGGGCCCAGACAAAAAGAGTTGGATACCACAGGTAGTTGGATACCACAGGTCAGATTCAGACTAAGTAATACGTATTTGGGTAATTCCCCAGTTGTATATCACAGGGTATTTGGATAAGACCAGTATGGATACCACAGATTTCACTGTAATGTACACATGAAAACACACCTGATCTTGTTCTTGAGGCTGACCACCTCCTCTTCCCCCTCCCCTTCCTCTCCTCCTCCCTCTCCCTCTGTGGGGTGCAGGCGAGTCTGTTTCATGATCACTCCGGCTTGTCTGAAATCAACAATAATAAAATAGTTGTATCTTCAGCATGTAGAACTAATTTTCATATAATTAATTGTAAGCTCTTCAGTCTCATCTATTAGAGCCAAAATAGCAAATGTTCTCAAACTAATGGACATGAAAACACACCTGATCTTGTTCTTGAGGCTGACCACCTCCTCTTCCCCCTCCCCTTCCTCTCCTCCTTCCTCTCCCTCTGTGGGGTGCAGGCGAGTCTGTTTCATGATCACTCCGGCTTGTCTGAAATCAACAATAATAAAATAGTTGTATCTTCAGCATGTAGAACTAATTTTCATATAATTAATTGTAAGCTCTTCAGTCTCATCTATTAGAGCCAAAATAGCAAATGTTCTCAAAGTAATGGACATGAAAACACACCTGATCTTGTTCTTGAGGCTGACCACCTCCTCTTCCCCCTCCCCTTCCTCTCCTCCTTCCTCTCCCTCTGTGGGGTGCAGGTGAGTCTGTTTCATGATCACTCCGGCTTGTCTGAAATCAACAATAATAAATTAGTTGTATCTTCAGCATGTAGAAATACATCTGGTAAGCTCTCCACTCTTTTTGTCATCTGTGAGTGCCAAACCAGTTTTTACTAGCAAATTTTCTCATCAAACTAATGTATATGAGAACACACCTGGGGGTATGGGTGGGGTTATGAGAGAAATACTTAGGTTAGGACTGCTAGACAGTCAAAGTCTTCTTCTGTCACATTCTTTGCACATGATTCTAGAGGGAGCAAAGAGGGAAGGAGGGCATCATCCATCAAACAAGTGATGACCAAGGAATAATAGAAAATTAAAAACCAACCGAGTACTTTATGCTGTTTACATGTTCTGAGCAAAAGTCCACAAGTACATTGAATGATTGATGTAGTGCTACAGGGATTACGACAGATCTAGAAGCAACCCATCGAAAGCAAAAAGAAGCTAAGAGGCATACAGCCTATGCTCCAAAGTTCATGAAGGCTGTTACCCTTTATAATTATCAAGATCTACGAGTATGCTTACTCTTACCGTCAAACTCAGAAAATGCGAGTGGGGCGGTTTTTGCGGTAGTGACATGAATGACTCTCACTCTGTCACTCTCATGTCGACAGATTGCTTCCAGTTCTTCTTCTTCTTGATAATGTAGAACACTTTTGGATCCCAAATCTAAATAGACTTAAGTTAGGGGCGAAAAGTTATTGCACGGCCTTTGAAACTTACCGATGGCGACGACATAGTGATGTTGTACTTGTCAATTGATAGCGGCAGTAGTGGCGGAAGTAGGGAGTTCCCTTGACTTCCGGTGACGATTACGCCAAAGGCCTTGTTGAATAATGTTTAGGCCTACGAATTCTTTTTCTCGAAAATATCGTACCAACAATTTTTTTCTGTGTTCGAATACTGTAGCCAATCCTCCTTCTATCAACTTTAAAGGACGTTTATGAGATTATTTGTACAAGTGACCAAAATGAATTAATTATTGAGCTACAGCCACATGTGTTACTTTAAACGAAACATGTTTAGCATGTCCTTAGACAGAACAATCAAATCTGCATCCAAATCAGTCAGTTTTGTTCACATAATATCTTGTCCACCAAGGACGCTACGGCATACTGAGCGGTGTTGGTGTAAATCCTCTCAGCAGGCATAAAAGGCAGTTTTTGAAGCCGTTTTAGCGGGTAATGAGACCAAAAAATGGTACATTTGAGTAACTCGCACACGCATTGCCTTCAAACCTTTGGAGATTTGTGCTAACACGTGTCGTAAAGTAAATACGAAATTTAATAATAATCCATCATTCGTAAGGAACGTTTTGAATTCTGCCAAATTTGGACCCCCATTTCCGAAGTAAGTAACCTCCATTACAATCATTGAGCAAATGTATATGCAACCAAAATGGATTGAAGTTTATGCTTGAAATGTGATGGAAGTTTATGCTTGAAATGTGATGGAAGTTTATGCTTGAAATGTGATGGAAGTTTATGCTTGAAATGTGATGGAAGTTTATGCTTGAAATGTGATGGAAGTTTATGCTTGAAATGTGATGGAAGTTTATGCTTGAAATGTGATGGAAGTTTATGCTTGAAATGTGATGGAAAGGCACATTTGCTGTCATTCGTCTTCTCTTGTGCCCTGTTTTGCCGTGCAGACGATGAAAATGTCTCGACCAATCAGAATCGCTTTGGGTTTCCGTCTTTCTTCCATGTCACGCCGGAACTATTAATAAGTGGTGTATTCTACTGGATGGAGGGCGGGTGTGTCTCGACCCATTTATGGTCAGCACTTGTTAAGAATCCTTTTAGGTTTGATTTTCCGAAAGTACCATATTAGGCCAAAAAAAAAATAGGTCTGTTTACGGTAACATAGGCCCAAAAAATAGGGTCGGTAGGTTGGGTTTTTTTTTTTTTTTTTTTTTTTTTTTTCCCAAAAAACCATATTTTTACGTTATTTTGCCAAAAAAACAAGATTTTTTATTTTTTTTTCCCCAAATGCCAAAAAAAAGTCTAGGGTCGCGCGAAAAAACTAGGGTCGGTCGGGTTACCGTAAACAGACCTATTTTTTTTTTTTTGCCTTATGACACGACTCGGCTGAGTGGCGAAGTAAATACTCTGAAATTGCGGTCTCAGTTGGTGCTGCCGTTTCGGAGCCTATCGTCATTACACAAACACACACACACAGACAGACAGACAGACAGACAGACAGAGAGAAACCATCTTTATAAGCAGTGTGTTTTAAACATAATTTATAAACTTCCATTCGCCTTTCTTGAATTTCTGAACATTAATTTTGCAAGCTGGGCCGTCTTGGGTTGTCAGTTTCCAGAACTGTTCCCGACCCGTGTTGGCAGGCCAGAGAGGCAGACAGAGAGAGAGGTTCAGTCGAGTGCAGTGTCGCGGGGTGCAGCTATAGTCGTACACTGACACCTGTTGGAAAGGACCACGAAATGGGGGCCTGTGCCGCAACTTGATCAGGGCTGGTGCCTGTCGCAGACTTCGCACAGCTTGTCGCACGCCGTGTCGCAAAATATGCCACAATTGACCCTGCCAGCACATTATGTACTAGTTGTCGCAGACACTGCATAACTTGTCGTGTGCTGTGTCGAAAACAAACACACACACACACACACACACACACACACACACACACACACACAGTCAATCTGTGAGCGGCCTGAAACGAAAAGATCGAAACGGAAAACCAAAAATCTGCCATCAACAAAGGTCAGTACTAAAGCCTGGCGAGCCGATAACTGTAAACCGAAACGGATAGAGCTCGTTTTAGCAAGACATACGAACACAGGGCTTAACATATTGCATAAATCGATTGTCTTTTTTTGTTATCCAATTCTTTAGAGTAAATGTGACATAAGACTATCCCCCACTTGGTCACATACCAAAAATCAGTTGGAATTTGTTGTTAATGAATTAATTAATTTCCGAAATAATTCTTTGAAAAAATTGACACTGCGTACTGGCTGTTCATTGTTGGTAGGTGACCAAGTTGAGGGATGGTCTCATCCCATGTAAAAGACTGACCAAGTTGAGGGATGGTCTCATCCCATGTAAAAGACTGACCAAGTTGAGGGATGGTCTCATCCCATGTAAAAGACTGACCAAGTTGAGGGATGGTCTCATCCCATGTAAAAGACTGACCAAGTCAGATACGACGACGACTCGTGTATGTGTACTATAATCTCACTTACTATTCAACAAATAAGTCGGAGGATTTATTTCGTGTAAATGTGTACTAAATACTATTTTCCTATTATGAGAGGCTTTCGTGTGCGCAAATCAAGTCATAAAGTTAATTCTAGTCCCTATATAACAGAACTCAGTATGCACGTGAATGTCACCTTGGATACACTGAGTATGAAATGGGCACAGTATGGAATGGAACGCACACTATGGAATCTCAGTGGAACACACAGTAAGGAATGGAACGCACACTATGGAATCTCAGTGGAACACACAGTAAGGAATGGAACGCACACTATGGAATCTCAGTGGAACACACAGTAAGGAATGGAACGCACACTATGGAATCTCAGTGGAACACACAGTAAGGAATGGAACGCACACTATGGAATCTCAGTGGAACACACAGTATGGAATGGAACGCACACTATGGAATCTTAGTGGAACACACAGTATGGAATGGAACGCACACTATGGAATCTCAGTGGAACACACAGTATGGAATGGAACGCACACTATGGAATCTCAGTGGAACACACAGTAAGGAATGGAACGCACACTATGGAATCTCAGTGGAACACACAGTAAGGAATGGAACGCACACTATGGAATCTCAGTGGAACACACAGTAAGGAATAGAACGCACACTATGGAATCTCAGTGGAACACACAGTAAGGAATGGAACGCACCAGTATGGATAGGAACGCAACAGTTTTGCCGCAGGTAGCTCAGCCAAAGAGCAGGGCCCGACCAAGTTCGTTTGAGGGGGGGGGGGGGGGAGGGTTCCAACTGAAGGCAGGGGTCCAAAGTCCACATTTTTTTCTCTCTGAGAGGTACATTGGATGGCCAGGGGGGGGGGGGGGGGGTTCCGGAACCCCAGGAACCCCCACCCCCCACCCCCCCCCCCCCCAGATCCGGCCCTGAAAGAGCAGTAAGTGCTCAATATTAACGATTAGTATCGCACCAGCAAGTTGTTATGAATCCCAAGTAACAGCATACAAATGTTCAGTCTGAAAAAAACCCAATGTAAAGGATTGAGGAAAACCGACAGACGTGGCCATTATGTACACATGTGGGCGAAAAGAGAACAAAAGCAAAATCCGGGATCGTTTGGAGTGATCGTTGTGAGCAGGTTCGACTGTATCTCCGTTGCTCCACAGAGTTCTGTGTTTTTCTCTCCCAACAGACTTACCACCCCTCCCCCACACCCCACCGACCCCCCCCCCCCCCCACCACAATCATTAATTAAACGGCGTGCTATGGGTCTTGAGAAGCCATGCGTCTGAATGGCCACAATGGACTGACCCGAATCTAGATTTGCGAGGGGTGTCGAGCTTAGTTAATAATTTATTTATTTTGCATCGCCTTCCATAAATGTTAATGATGATTAGACTCAGACAACATTTAAACTTCTTTTTTAAACAACTTTGACTGAAATAGAAAGGATTAACAAACATTTAATGGAATGGACCTTGACGATGAAAAACCTGTCTCCCCCTTTCGGCAAATCCAAATTCGACGCGGGAAAAAACTTTTTGACAGACGATCGTGCGTTCCCAGAATTCGAAGGTAAGAGACGTGTTTTCAAATTGTGTGAGTTTATGTTTGATTTTTTCTCCCGAAAGTCTGCATTCATCACCCCCCAAAAAATCAAGTTGGCTCTGAATTAATTTGTTTTCTGCAGTTTTTATCGGCCTGGGTTGGTTTGGGATGGGAGGTGATATTTGAAGCAAATTTACAGTGTCCGGCGTCAGGGTTGTTAGGCGATATGAATTTTTACTGAATTGTGTAACGTCTCTTTTGTATTACTTTGTTGAATCTGGGTTTGGTTTTTTGTTTTTTACAAATTGACTGTTTGATGATGAGAATTTCAAACAGGTATAAATCGAGTTAATGTGGAACTTTAGCGTTGTGACTTCAGAGATCACAATTATGGGTCATTAATATGGACTTTCAAAAAAAAAAGTAGCTTTTCCAAGGAAAATTCAAACTCATGAAATGAATGGATATATTGAGCTCCAAAATAAAATATTTTATTTGGTCATTTGATCGAGGAAAATGCCTGCCATGATTGTCCCCTTTTTCGGAAAAAAGGCTAGTTTTGGTTGACGTAGCTGTTTCCAGCTTTTGTTAAAAAAGATTTGTTTAAATGGCGGCTTCGATGTTTTCATTTTAAACCCCATGTAGCTGAAACGTATCTGAACAGTTCATTCCGAAATTTGAGTGGTAACTAAAATTACTCTTTATGTTTGCCGCAAGTTCAGCCAAATCTGAGCCTCAAGTTAGATGATAGGAGCAGAAGTAGCCTAACACGCAACGCTAAAATTCAACACTGATCTGTGATTGCATTGTATTTCTTATCGATTCCAAAAATACTAAAAAAAAAATTGTTTACTGATTTTGAAGAAGTGTTTAGAAAGTAAGAACATTGTTTGTGAACATCGGGGAGGGGGGGGGGGGGGTGTGTGTGTGGATGGGGGGAATGTTGAACTCGAGCGTTGAGAATTCGGCTCACGACCAAGTGACATTATTTCCTTATTTCTGTTCTGCGCGAACTTAGAATCCGGTTTCATTCTAGAATGGACCGGGTCCAGGTTGGAATTCTAACCCTGCGCAAGTACAGGGGTGCCATTCTAGAATGAAACCCTTGTTGCTGGTCCATTCTAGAATCGGCCGTGCGCAAGGTTGGAATTTGGGTCCAAGTTGGAATAGTCATTTCAGTTAGACTATCACACAGCCAAAGCCACACATGTGGATTTTCTGTTTGTTTTTGTTTTTTGTGTGTTTGGTTGGGGTTTTTTTCTCGGGTTTTTTACACTTTACTCAAAGACATCGTGAATTGGGATTGTGATGTTCTGAAAGTGATTACGATTTTGAGAGACACTCAGCACTGATCGCTACGAACGGAAATTTCCGGACTGACAGTGTTTTGCCGATCTCGCTTGTAACTTTTAATCTTATTCATATACATGAAGTTGGTCTTCTGAATTGTGAAGATATAATGTCAACTTTTTTTTAAACCTGTGACAACAGCTCTATAACTCACTCTGTCCTTCTGTTGGTCTGTCTGTCGGTTAGTCGGTCTGACCGTCTGTCAATCTGTCTGTCAAAAAAATTGTCAAAAAACCGGACATTTCCGAGAGGGAGACAGCGCTGACATTGCAAGCGGCCGCAACCGGCTCTCATCACAAAAACAACTGCCCTGCAAACAATACCGCCCTGGTAGTCCCCCTTGCTATGGTCTGCCTTTGTTTATTGCGTACTCAGGAGTGTCAACTTTCTTGACATGACATGACATCGCAAGATCGCCAAAGGATTTTTTTCAGGGGTAGACAAATCAGCCCCATTTTATCAAAGGGAAGGTGCAGGTGGAGATAATTCAAGGGAAGACAACTCTGTCTTACCTACAAACATTACGGCCCCCTTTATTCAAGGGTTTCATTCTAGAATGGCACCCCTGTACTTGCGCAGGGTTAGAATTCCAACCTGGACCCGGTCCATTCTAGAATGAAACCGGATCAGTTCTAAGTTCGCGCAGAACATATCCACGGGTCCGTGTCTTTGGTCCCTAGGCTATATCCACGTCACTGACGTCATCGTCGCACGAAAAACCTCGCGTTGGCACTCTTATTAAGCGCCATTTTGTTTTTACCACGTCGGAAACAATCAACTCTTATGCCGACAACCTGCAAACTAAACTGAAAGCCTTACAGAAGTACACTCATGTGCAACTTTTGAAAAGTTCGTCGAGTCATCAGGAAGTATCGCACAAAATATAGAGTCCTATTTTTCCCTTTACGGACATGTTGTCTCCGAGCTCAGACGATAGTGAGTTGCCTAACAGTCTATGAGACCTCCGGTTCGAGCCTGGCCCTAGTCTTTTTTTTATTTCTTTAAAAAAAAAAAAAATGTGTAGACTTATTTTCCCCCTCTCTTAACTTTCCTTTCTTTTATTTTTTTTTTTTTTGCTCTACTCTTCTTTTCTCCAACGCATTTCGTTGATAGAGCTGAGATTGCAACTTTCACCGGTCACAACGGTAGGACGGCAGCCGGCTTTGTTTACATTTTATCACATAAACTCCCCTCTCCTCCCCTTCAAAGTGCTGCTCATCAAACTTTGGACCCTGTACTGATTCCACTCATGGAGCCTAAACTCGTAATCTAAAAATAAAAGGAAATTTTGACTTTTAAAATTTGACAGCTGAAGTCAGTGAACTGAAGTACCCAACCGAAAGCAGGAAAATATAAGGTGAGAGTAGTGTCCCTTGCGTACGATGACGTCAGTGACGTGGATATAGCATCGAGTCTTGAGACACGGAGCCGTGGATATAGCCAGTGCAGCCGAACTTGACGCGGCCTCAAACTAACGGGGCGAAGTCGATTGCGCGAAGTATACTTCGCGAAGCTGGCCGCACGAAGCTTTAGCAATAAGTTTTCAGAGTAAAAACTGAAAACGCGGTTTTGGCTATTTCTTCCCTCACCTCCTCCTCCCCCCCCCCCCCCCCCCCCCCCCCCCTCCCCCGGCTCAGTCTCGATTTTGTCTAATTCTCAAACGGATCTGGTACTCAGATGGCGTATTTCCGGTTGTTTGGAACAATATGGCGGCTCTTACAACTTCCAAGTTTTTGTTTGATTTACACACTGTGCACTCGCTGCCTGCACAGATGTTCTGGAAGAGCAAAATCTTCATGAATGTGCAGTTCATCGTTTGGCAGCGCGGGCTGATTATGATATGGATTTTGTCATGGGCTCAAGCTGGTGGGGGTGTCGGTGATAGTGATAATGAGTGATAGTGAAAGTTACATGTATGTATGCGGCAGCCGGCCTTGTTTATCTCACATAAACTCCACACTGACAATCCGCCCTCCCCTCTAAAGTACTGCTGATTCAAACTTTGGACCCCGTATTCCACTCATGGAGTCTTATTCGTAATTAAAAGTAGTCTTCTAACTTAGAATTTTGTTTCATTTGCAAAACTTTTTTTTTTCATTCAAGGGACGTAACCATTCGATTCGTATTTCTAAGTAGTAGTAGTGGTTAGGGACTGGATTGATATCCATAAGCCTCGCGGCTTTTTTTGCGTCCCATCTCATTATTAATTTGTTGCAGGTCAATCATATTAACATGCTCAAAATCGTATTTAGTCGATATCAATTATCGTGTAAATAAAGTGACTGACTGACTCAGTCATAATTAGTTTTTGTATGTCCAGCAGATTTTTGAAAGTGTTAATGGTTTGTGCATTTTAACATCAGACAGTGAGTTCCATGATGGTGCAACTCTGTTAGAAAAAGAATGTTTCCGGATATTAGTTTTACTGAATTCAATAAAGATTTTGTCCGTATTTTTCCTTGTTACATCAGTGGTAGACTTCTTGAAGAAAGACTCGACTTTGACATTATTAATGCCCTGAAAGATTTTATAGGTCTGTATCAGGTCGCCTCTGAGTCTTCTCGATTTAAAGGTCGGGAGTTTGAGTGCCCGTAGTCTTTCAACATATGTCATGTTTTTCAAGGCCTTAACCATCTTTGTCGCTCTCCTTTGCACCCTTTCAAGGGCGGCTGATTGACGCTTTAAATACGGATACCAGATAACGTTGGCATATTCTAAATGTGGTCTAACCAATGCTTTCAATTTTGTAAAAGTGTCATTGTCAAGATAGGAAAATGTTCTCTTTATTATGCCAAGCATTTTATTCGCTTTATTTATTATGTTTTGGATATGATCTGTTTGTCAAAACTCAAGCGATCGTCAAATGTTACACCCAAATCTTTTTCCTCCTCGCACTTCATAACTGTTTTAATTTCATCATTCACCATCATGGAATAATCATGTCTCAGATTATTTTTGCCGATATGCAGGACCTTTCACTTTGATACGTTAAAATACAAGTTCCATTTATCTGACCATTTCTGGAGATTATCATTGAATGTCATTTTGTATTATTTGGTATCGCTGGGGTACATCATACAATTTGGTATCATCTGCAAATACTTTGCAGGTACTTTGTACTGTATCCGGTAGGTCATTAATAAAGATTGTAAACAAAACAGGCCCCAGAATACTTCCCTGAGGGATTCCACTTAAAACATCTGTACTATCAGAATGCGCATTACCTGACTCTCTGTTTTCTGTTGGTTAGAAAATCATCGCACTACATTTCCAGTTATTCCATAATACTCCAGCTTAATTAATAGTCTTTTATGTGGCAGTGAATCGAAGGCTTTCTTAAAGTCAAAATAAACAATGTCTAAATACTCGAATTTGTGGTTAAAAGCTATCGAATTTCACGACAAATCTACTTCTCATGGAATGCTGAGTATGTTATGTTCACCATTTGCAGCAAACACTGACACTGACAGTGTTACAAATCTGGGCAAGTCCACAACATTGTTAGAAAGATTCGTCGATTTTGACGAATTCAGAAATAAAACTAAGTGTATGCAACCACAGAATGGCACATCTTAGGCCAGGCCAAGACAGAAACGCCTGTTCCAAAAACTACTACTACTGCTGAGTACTTCTATTCATATTACCTATACTATGTCTTAGGGCGATCTCAACTTGAACTAATTTAGAGATTTGTTGAGAACATCATTATGTAATCTCCAGTGGTTTATCTATGGCATTTTGTTTTAAGTTTACTGTTCCTTCCTCCACAATGCTGGGTGGTATATTACTATTTCAATTTTTTTTTATACACGGTAAGTGCAGGAGTTTGCAAATAAATTTTAAACAGACTTCTTTGTTAATTTGTAATCATGTCCTTGTGTGCTCGAACCCGGTGGAGTGTTTGTCACTGCACCTCGCCAGTGTTAATTAAAATCTGACCAATCACAGAATCTCTTGTTAATTCTGATCCCAGCTTGATTGAACATTTTACAATGTTTCTGAAACTAAAGAGCTGACAACTGCAACTCTTTCGCGTTTCGGTGTAGCATACCACATTGTGAGACCAATTGCTAATTGTTACACCAAGCTTAAAACTGCTACACTAAAACGAAGAAACTAATCAGAAGCATGTAGCAGTTTTCTATTCCTTATGAGCCTTGGTACTCTATCCTGATGCTCACTGACCTGTGTAGCGTTCAGAAAAAGGTCCACAAAATAATAGTCCCCGCTAATTATAGAAAGCACTGCAAGACACTATCTATTGGGAATTATGTTCCTGCTTTTTAAATAAACCTTTATAAAAAAAAAGGTGCAGAAAGTATAAGTGCGCAGGGGCGGACGAGGGGGGGGGGGCACAGGGGGCACGTGCCCCCCCCCCCACCGAAAAAAAAAGAAGAAAAAAAAAAGATTTTTCTATGCTGATTCTATGACCATTTCTAAGTTCAAATGGCACCAGATGGCACTATTTTGCTTCTTTGGGCAACATTTTTTTCCGGGGGGGCATGCCCCCGGACCCCCCTAGCAAATTTGGGCGCTTCGCGCCCATCACATTCACTTTTGATTCAAAGTGCCCCCCCCCCCTTACAAAGCAAATGATCCGCCCCTGGTGCGGTTGCGCGAAAATGACATTTTAGACAATACTATCTTACTAGCTGGGATCAGAATAACCTAGCTCCCACTTCATCTTAACACTATTTGCATTGCGGAATTTGTTTTTGTTAAATCTAAATTGTTATGATTGAGGCATTACAAATACAATGGTTGGCAGGTCTGTGCTTTGTGTCATCTGCGCCAGGTACTTGATTGGCATGACTTGCTTGAGTAAATGTTGTCTGTATAGTGTAATTCTTTCTCTTTCTCTCTCTTTCTCTTGCTCTCCCTCTCTCTCTTGCTCTCTCTCTCTCTCTCTCTTGCTCTCTCCCTCTCTCTCTCTTTCTCTCTCTCTGTCTCTCTCTGTCTCTTGCTCTCCCTCTCTCTCACTTTCTTTCTCTCTCACTCTCGCTGTCCCTCTCTCTCTCCCTCTCTCTCTCTCTCCCTCCATCTCTCGTTCTCTCTCCCTCCATCTCTTGTTCTCTCTCTCTCTCTCTCTCTCTCTCTCCCTCTCTCCCTCTCTCCCTCCCTCTCCCTCTCTCTCCCCTCCCCCCTCTCTCTCTCTCTCTCTCTTTCTCTCTCGCTCTCCCTTTCTCTCTTTCTTTCTTTCTTTCTTCCCACAACTTTGTGCAAACTCCTTGGTGATTGAGCACAGACACCTGACACACACACACCTGACACACACACACCTGACACACACACACCTGACACACACACACCTGACACACACACACCTGACACACACACACCTGACACACACACACCTGACACCCTAGTATATTCTCTGTCCTATGCCAATTATGCTTTCTGTAAAAGTCTGAAGCTAACAGCAAAGTCTTTGGGCAGAGAAAGATAATTCACATTCCTTCGGATCAACTGACAATGATTGCTTTGTGTTTACAGATTTCACAAAAAGACAATTAAAACTTCTACTGAGTCTGACATCATGGCTGGTAAGTTGTTTTGTCTTCAGCTCTTTATTGTTTAACAAGAGGCGCGCGAAGCCTTCGAGGCTCACGTAAGAAATCGACAAACAGTAACACAAACTCAATCACTCCGTCACACATACACACACACACACACACACACACACACACACACACACACACACACACACACACAGTAAGCATAGGTGAAACTGTGGCTGTGCAAGAAAGCGAGACACTAGATCAAGATCTGTCTGTCTGCATGTAGCCTACTTACAGGGACACGACTGCCAACTAGTCTCGGCCCGCTCAAAATAAAAAATAACAATGACCGAGACTTTCAGTAATTCCTGCGCGTGACGTCTAACCCTCTTACGCCATAATGTGACGTTTTCAAATGACGAAATGTTAAAGTTTCTACCACAGACTTACACACGCACAAACAAACACACGCACAAACGCACAGACAGACAAAGTTACAATCGCATAGGCTACACTTACGTGAGCCAAAAACAGTATTTTCAGGACTACAGGTACAAGTCACTTTGTTGTAAAAATGGCAATCCCCTACGTTTTAACTTTGAGGCTATAAATTATAATCAGGGGAAAATCCACACAATATGGGCCACTTTGTTGTAGGGCCAAATGAATCACACAATATGGGCCACTCTGTTGTAGGGCCAATCATACAATATGGACCACTTTGTTGTATGGCCAATCACACAATATGGACCACTTTGTTGTAAGGCCAATCACACAATATGGGCCACTTTGTTGTTGGGTCAATCACACAATATGGGCCACTTTGTTGTAGGGCCAAGCACACAATATGGGCCACTTTGTTGGAGGGCCAATCACACAATATGGGCCACTTTGTTGGAGGGCCAATCACACAATATGGGCCACTTTGTTGTAGGGCCAATCACACAATATGGACCACTTTGTTGTATGGCCAATCACACAATATGGACCACTTTGTTGTCGGGCCAATCACACAATATGGGCCACTTTGTTGGAAGGCCAATCACACTATATGGGCCACTTTGTTGGAGGGCCAATCACACAATATGGGCCACTTTGTTGTAGGGCCAATCACACAATATGGGCCACTTTGTTGGAGGGCCAATCACACAATATGGGCCACTTTGTTGTAGGGCCAATCACACAATATGGGCCACTTTGTTGGAGGGCCAATCACACAATATGGGCCACTTTGTTGCAGGGCCAATCACACAATATGGGCCACTTTGTTGTGGGGCCAATCACACAATATGGGCCACTTTGTTGTAGGGCCAATCACACAATATGGGCCACTTTGTTGTAGGGCCAATCACACAATATGGGCCACTTTGTTGAAGGGCCGCAAGTTAAAGGAAGCACACAGAGTGTGAATGTGTTTCTCTCTGAATATGCGGCAAGATCTAAACCACTGAACTCTAATTAGTAATTAGTAATAGCTGGTTGGCCTTGTAACCTGGGGTCAATGTTAGACAATGCCTAAATGTAACCTTGGGTCAGTGTTAGACAATGCCTTGTAACCTCGGGTCAGTGTTAGACCTCCTGTCGGTGTAGCGTGTTAAGATTACTCCCGACTTCAGATTTCTCATTAAAGTATTATATACTTCATGGTGAAATTAAGGAAGAAGAATAATTTAAGGAAGAAAAGCATGTCATTTTCGTGCAAGTGAAGGAAACTGGTGGTAAAATTTGATAGATTTCACCCCAAAATTTAAAATATTTTCATAACAAAATTTGATTTCTTTGAAAACGCCAACCGAGCGGTTATGTCCTTAATGAATTAGAAGGGAAGGATGCATAAGTTACAGCTCCGTCCATCCATGGTATCGCCTGATATTTTGTCGAGACTGGGTCAATGAATATGATGTCACTCGGCAGAGCCTCGAGTGATGTCATTATATTCTTTCACCCCCTCGAGACAAAATATCACGCGATACCATGGATGAATCTGAACTGTAAAGTATATATGGCATGACCAAAGTAAGGAGAATTTGTCATGGGAAATTAACCAGAATAATCAACGCAAGTCTAGAAGTTGTAGAACTAGATTTTGTTTCAGTCTTGGCAAGGCCAGTTTTGTCCAGTTCCGGAAAAGACATCACGAATTCATTCACGCTGCCGAGACAAAATATCAATTCCATGGATGAAAACGTATAATTATATCCTGTGACGCATCAAAGCTGAATTTTGTTTTGAAATGTCTTCACGGCGTACAGATAATTTATAACGACATATTCGTCATCACAAGACAGGAAAAACGCATAGAAAGTACTTTGTTTGTCGTCTGCTACAAATCTAGTCTTGTTGGTTGACGGAGTGAATAGAAGCTTTAATCGTACCTTCATCAACCGGATTAAAAGCTCAATCCGCTGTCAGTTCGCAACTGAACCTTGTTTTTTCCTTTCACTTTTTGATTAACATTGAAACGGCAACCCAAAAGAGTGTTTCAGCTGTTTCAAGACACAGGCTCAGCTCAGTCTCTGGTTACTTTTCAGTCTACATTGACACCAGAAGCGAATTTTTTTTCGCGCATACTGTCACAAAAAGATGTCATGACAAAGTTACACGCAAAGCGAAAGACACTTTGACGTCATTTACTTTTGCTCAGACTTTTGCGTCTGTTCCTAGCTTGTCAGTGAAGACTCGACGTGAGTCTCAGCTTACCCAAAACGTCTTTGTTCTCTATTCACATTGCAGCTGTGAAATAATCAGTCTAAATGTGTCTTAGTTGTGTAGGTACAGAGTTTGCTTCTGCAATCGTTGTGTTCGTGTTGATTACGGCTTCGTTGGACAAATCAGCGAATCTATCGTGAGGAAGACATTTCTGTGCGTAACATCGAACCCAACCCATTTCTTGCAATTTTCTGAAGAATAAACTGCATGTGATTAATTTCATCCGTTTAATGCTTGTTGAAACAAGCCATAAGGCTTTAGAATAAAAGATTCCACGCATTGCTTGGTCATCTGATCACAGATGAGGTCGCAGTTTGTAGGTTGAATCTATGAATCGGCCAGAGATAGATACATGTGCATTTCTGGTACAACCTTCCACATTATCAACAGTGGGTTCATGGTCGGAATCAAGAGGTCAAATTTGCGTGGTTCCCAATCATTTCATAAAAGATTTCCATTTTTATATTTAGTCAAGTTTTGACTAAATATTTTAACATCGAGGGGGAATCGAAACGAGGGTCGTGGTGTATGTGCGTGTGTGTGTGTAGAGCGATTCAGACTAAACTACTGGACCGATCTTTATGAAATTTGACATGAGAGTTCCTGGGTATGAAATCCCCGAAAAAAATTTTCATTTTTTTGATAAATGTCTTTGATGACGTCATATCCGGCTTTTCGTGAAAGTTGAGGCGGCACTGTCACGCCCTCATTTTTCAACCAAATTGGTTGAAATTTTGGTCAAGTAATCTTCGACGAAGCCCGGACTTCGGTATTGCATTTCAGCTTGGTGGCTTAAAAATTAATTAATGACTTTGGTCATTAAAAATCTGAAAATTGTAAAAAAAAATACAAATTTATAAAATGATCCAAATTTACGTTTATCTTATTCTCCATCATTTGCTGATTCCAAAAACATATAAATATGTTATATTCGGATTAAAAACAAGCTCTGAAAATTAATTATATAAAAATTATTATCAAAATTAAATTGTCCAAATCAATTTAAAAACACTTTCATCTTATTCCTTGTCGGTTCCTGATTCCAAAAACATATAGATATGATATGTTTGGATTAAAAACACGCTCAGAAAGTTAAAACAAAGAGAGGTACAGAAAAGCGTGCTATCCTTCTTAGCGCAACTACTACCCCGCTCTTCTTGTCAATTTCACTGCCTTTGCCATGAGCGGTGGACTGACGATGCTACGAGTATACGGTCTTGCTGAAAAATGGCATTGCGTTCAGTTTCATTCTGTGAGTTCGACAGCTACTTGACTAAATATTGTATTTTCGCCTTACGCGACTTGTCTTGTTTCTGCGGCTGCGCCAGTTATTTTGCCTAGGTCATGGCCGAACTTTATGCCTACGGAGAAATATCGCTGGATATTTTCTCCCTAGATTAACAGAGACAAAGAAGGGATTTAGTCATGCTATATTTGAGGATAAAGGCCCATTAATTGCCACATATTTAAGCTAAATTCAAAAAAATTGATTGAATGAATTCGACCCAATGAAATGTTAAGTCACCTAAACTTGATCATCAATACAATGGAAGGGAGCTAGGCTTTTTAGTGTCAAGGTTATAAACTTGTACAAGGTCAACGAGGCCAAATGATAAATCTGAAGTTGGGAGTAATCTTAACCCGTTACACAAGCTTTTTAAAACATTTTTTTATTTTTATAGAATACTGACCTTCTGACCCTATAGTCGCAGGCCGAGTTTTCACCTATGAGACTTGAATATATTTTATGTCTGAGAGGAAACTTTGCCATGGTCATAGTTATTTAAAACCATAACAGAAATAGCAGAAACGCGTTTATCTCCTTTTCTTCGTGCCGGGTCCCCGGCGAAGCTTCCGTTTGTTGATTAGACATTGAAACAGTACTGAACCTAATAACAGGGAAGGTAACTCACCAACTCATGTCCCTAAAAGGAAAATTCCTGTGAGGACGTTAAGGACCCCCATTTCTTCTTAGCAGAAACATGCATGGTCAGGAATCTCTTTCAAGGTGTCCAAATGTTAAATTTCTGTTCTACACTATACTCGTGATAAAAATCTATACAGATCGCAGCTTTCGAGGGCAGATCTTTCTGATGAGGCTGTTTATCGTAAAACCAATTATATGACTTGAAAGGCCGTTTATTCCCCTTACTTAATCAGAAAACAAATTGAGTACGGTTTACATAACATAGTGTCAATACAGTGGAACCTACAACACAGACCCCCCCCCCCCCCCCCCCCCCCCCCCCCCCCACAAATCAAGGTTCCCGCTTTGAAATTAACAACAAACAAAAACTGTTAAAACGAAACATGTTTATCTAGCATGTCCTTAGACAGAACAATCAAATCTGCATCCAAATCAGTCACTTTTGTTCAGTACCTAAATAACATGGACGCTATGGAATGCTGAGCCGTGTATGAATGTGTCTGAATCCTCTCAGAAGGCATACAAGGTAGTTTATGTAGCCGTTTTAGCGGGTAATGAGACAAAATTTGGTACATTTGAGAAACTAGCTAACACATTTTAGGGTATTTTCAACACAAGTGGGACATTTTTTTTTTAGAGAAATCTACCCGACAAGTACTGAACTTGATGATAATATTGAACGCAGATAAAGAAGGGGAAAAAACCATGATGACATGCACAGAATCATATTCACATTCTTCTTCATTCATGGGATAAGACTCCCATGTTCACTCATGTTTTTGTATGGGTAGGGTTTTTACGTGAACGATCGTTTTTACCTCCCCCCCCCTCCAGCCAATCGAAATTCCAATCCTGGGTTTACCCCTGTTCACATGATGCCAGAATATGGTCGGGAGGAAACCTGCCAGTTTGACCTATTTTAGTTCCCTTTGTCTGTCACTATATATATGCAGTGATGGCACTAGTATTTTTTCATACCGGTACTCACTCATTTATGATGCAAACAGTCCGGAGAAAAAAAACGGTAGGCTGGTCATTGGAACCAGTAAGAGTCCAACTCAGAGCACTGTGACTTGGAATAATAGGCCGTGAAAAGTAGGATATGCGCCGAAATGGCTGCGATCTGCTGGCCGATGTGAATGCGTGATGTATTGTGTAAAAAAAATTCTATCTCACACGGCATAAATAAATCCCTGCGCCTTGAATATGTGCGCGATATAAATTGCATAAAATAAAAATAAAAAAATAAATCCCTGCGCTTAGAACTGTACCCACGAAATACGTGCGATATAAGCCTCATATTGATTGATTGATTGATAACAATGAAAACCTCACACAACCATGGGGTAATTAAAAGCTGTGGTCTATTCATGACATTCTGGGGCTAAGAGTTTGACAAGTTAGTGCTGAAAATCATGTACAGAATTCAGTGTTGTTGCCAGCCTAAGAAGACAATAGGTCAATTGGACCTCCCTAAAAAAAAAACAATAGGTCCAAATGTCCCTGCTTTAAAAAAACAATAGGTCCAAATTACCATGCCGTAGTATTATATTGATGAACTTTCCGCTGTTTGAGCCATTTTCGGTAATTAGGTACACCGGCTGGATCGGGTATTTCCGTCAACGCAGCCTCGAGTGTCAATGACGACAAACACGGACTCGGCACCGAGTGCATTTTTCACTCGTAGCGAACATGAGCATTTCGATCGGGGTTTGTTTTCCGACTTTGCAACTCCCATTCCATTTATTGCAGGCCTTGTACGAATATGTATCGGTCAGTTGACCACCAAAACGTAAAAACTATCGGTCCATCGACCAGACAAGGCTAGGTCCAATGCGTCAAATCAGAAAGGAATGCGTCAGAGACCGAAGACCGAGGCCTGGCAACAACACTGAGAATTCTGTCCAGCGAACGTGGCCAGGAACCCAATCTATATGGCGTGTATGACCTTGAGAGCTTCAGTCAACGCTTGAATTTTGCTGTGGTAACATCCGGTTTGCTCTCTCAAGACTGATCATATTTTATTTTCAAGAAAGATCAAGGGGGAAAAATAAATGCCTCGGCGGAGATTCGAACCCACGACCTCAAGCTTTTGTGGCTGATGTCGTTACCACTTTAGGCTACTGAGCCAATTGTGAAATAGACGGAAAAACATTACTGGTAATATGAATTCATGTTGTGTTATTCTTGAAGGTGCATGATCTATATATATATATACGGCTTGTGTCTGTCTGTGTGTGTGTTCGCGATGCACCGCCAAAGTTCTCGATGGATCTGCTTCAAATTTGGTGGGCATATTCAGGTAGACCCCGGACACAACCTGGTCGATAAGAATTTTCAACACGTGCTCTCAGCGCGCAGCGCTGAACCGATTTTGGTTTTTCTGTTCATCTTCCCAGATCCATTCCCAGTAACTCTTCCTTATCTTCTCCAGTGTTTTGCGTTTATCTCCCTTCCTTCGTGTGGCGTCAATCCATATTCCCGTTACTATTTTTAGGTCACTGTCCACAACGCTCGATCCATATTACCGTTACTATTTTTAGAAGGTCACTGTCCACAACGCTTTCATCCCGGCAAAGCCGGGTATTTCTCTTCCTTATCTTCTCCAGTGTTTTGCGCGTTTATTTCCTTTCCTTCGTGCGCCGGCAAAACGGGTCCCCGGCGAAGCTTCCGTTTGTTGATTAGACATTGAAACAGTACTGAGCCTAATAACAGGGAAGGTAACCCACCAAACAAAAACAAATGCCCAAGGGCATAGTATGTGGCTAGTTACCTCCCCTGCCGTTACCTCAGCCAATCACAGGCTTGTACCGACGACCTTCATTCTCCCTTGAAACACATAACCCTTATAAACATAAAAGTTTGCGGGGACGGCTGGGAGCTGGTATTCGGCTGTACTTCTTCCCGGCGAAGCCGGCTACCCGGCGAAGCGGGTATTCATCTAGTTCATATATATATAACTAGATGAATACCCGCTTTCCCGGGTAACCGGCTTCGCCGGGAAGAAGTACAGCCGAATAGCCGGGCACCCGGCTTTGCCGGGTGAGTGGCGCACCGTACGCCGGCTTCGCGTAAAATTGAAATCAAGAATGTTGCAGTAAAACGGTGCTGTTGTTTTACCTCAGAAAGCCTGTTTTTATTTTTTCTGCAGCATTTTGTACTGGCTCTTGGCGGATTATGACATTATTCAGTTATTCTGGAGAAAAACCAAAATGCTGGAGAAAAACTGTCTTTTCTGCAGCATTTCTGCATAATGTCATCTTTTGCCGAAGCAACGTTTTTTACTGCAGTAAAACAGTTTTTCTGAAGCATAATGTTTACTTGGTTTTCTGCAGCATTATTGCGATTAACTTTTTCTTCAGAATAGTCTGTGACAGCCCGTTTTTCTGGAGAAAAAGGAACGACCTTGTAAAGTAGCGTTTGTATTCGTCGCCCCCTGGGATAGTATAATAGTTTGTTCCGCAGTGTACCAATCAGAAGGCTTGTAGCATAAGGGCACTATATTCAACTTTACAATGGCGTCCGAACGTGAACAATTTCTGAAGCAAATCGAACACGAAGTGGACTACTGCGTTCGTCTGGGACAATGTGACAATGTGCAGCTGTTCCAACGCCATTGTTTAATTTGAAACTTTGAACTTCCGGCGGAAAGGAAGTCAGACAGACAAAATACATTCGTGTCACGCACAACTATTGGTAATTCTGAATGAGTCCATCTCTCGACAGAGGCAGAGGGGGGCTCGCGTGCTCCAACATTATAATGAGCCAGTACAAAATGCTGCAGAAAAAGTGTAAACAGGTTTTCTGCAGTAAAACAACAGCACCGTTTTACTGCAGCATTCTTGATTTCAATTTTACTGCAGTGAAATGTTTTGCTCCAGAAAAACCCGTTGCTTCGGCAAAAGATGACATTATGCAGAAATGCTGCAGAAAAGACAGTTTTTCTCCAGTATTTCTGTTTTTCTGCAGAATAACTGAATAATGCCAAAATGCTGAAGAAAAAGTGTGAACAGTTTTTCTCCAGTAAAACAACGTCACCGTTTTACTGCAGCATTCTTGATTTCAATTTTACTGCAGTAAAACTGTTTTACTGCAGAAAAAAATGTTGCTCTCGCGAAAGATGACATGCATGCAGAAATGCTGCAGAAACAAACAGTTTTTCTCCAGCATTTCTGTTTTTTTGCAGAATAACTGAATAAAGTCATAATCCGCTAGGATATGTTAGTTCTAAGAATTCATTGGGGGTAATTAGCAAGCGCAATTATTTTTCTTCTACAATGACGTTTGTCTCAGTGACTTTGGCATCATAAGCAGTAGAAAAACAAGTCCCTGCCAGACTTGCTTGACATGACCTCATTTATATGATATACACACGTATGATTTGAATGATTATTACCTTACTAGTCTCTCTCTCAGGTATGTAGGATAAATAAAAAAAATATAAATTCTCTTTGTCAACACTCAGTGGAATGAATAGCCTAGCAGGTTAAGACATGGTCACATCGGCCCCATCATTTTGAGGTCTTCGGTTTGAATCTGCGCAGGCATTTATTTTTTTGTGCTCAGCTCTGAGAGAGCAAACTGGATGTTACCACGGCAAAATTCAAGCGTTGACTGGAGACGAAGAAGAAGACCTGTTATGATGTCATGTCTTCACTGTGGCAGCCGATTGCCTACCAGCAGTCCGTCTCGACATGATTGATCGGAACACCACCCCCCCCCCCCCCCCCCCCCTTAAGCTTTTTTTTTTTTTACCTTGCAGAACTTTATAATGAACATTGACTCCATGTGATGCCTTTATGGATCAAATCAATATTTATTTTATTTATTTATTTATTCACTTTTTTTTTCAAACCAGGGTCAAATTGCTATTTTTCGATTTGTTTAAACTGGTTAAGTGTGAAAGTGCAAATATCAAATGTAGTTCTCGTTTTCCATATACTGACACTTGTGTTGTTTCTGTCTTTCAGAGTTGCTACGTGGAGTAATAGAGAACCAAAGACGTGAGTAAAATAATTATGGACTCTTTCAACACAAACACATTGCTAACACCATTTCAGGGGGAGTGTGCGCAGTTTCTCAGTGTCTGTGGGTTTTTTGTTCTTCGTTCATGGGCTTAGACTTCCATATTCACTCATGTTTTTAGCACGAGTGGATTTTTACGTGTATGACCGTTTTTACCCCGCCATTCAGGCAGCATACGCCGATTTGGGGGGAGGCATGCTAACATGGATTACAGGATCATTTCTGTGCACACTTGGTCTTGTGCTTGCGTGTACACACGAAGGGGTGTTAAGTCACTAGCAGGCTGCACATAAGTTGACCTGGGAGATCGGGAAAAATGTCCACTCTTATTGTCTTAATCCACCAGGATTAGGAGGCTGACGTCTTGCCACCACGCCTCTGCGCCCATCAGTGTCTATGTCAAATCAACCAGGGATGTCCTGGAAAGCATGTGCCTATGGTTCATTAAAGGGATAGAGCCTTCTCAGACAAGTGTTCAAACGCAGTTTCCACCGTTTGTAGGAATACCTTGGTTAAGGCACGTCACTGATCTCTCTCATGAAAACACTTAGTGCAGTTTATGTTTCTTGTTTATAAAAATTTTTGTTGTTGATGCTTTGTACGTATGACTGAACAGATTTGACAGTTTCATTGACAAGTACGTTTTATGCAGGAGCTGAGGTGCGGATTGCAAGTCATTACAGCTGTTAATTTATCACAATCCGCACCTCAGCTGTGACAGAACTAAACAAGTCGCGTAAGGCGAAAATACAATATTTAGTCAAGTAGCTGTCGAACTCACAGAATGAAACTGAACGCAATGCAACGCAGCAAGACCGTATACTCGTGGTCCACCGCTCACGGCATAGGCAGTGAAATTGACAAGAAGAGCGGGGTAGTGGTTACGCTATGCTGCATAGCACGCTTTTCTGTACCTCTCTTCGTTTTAACTTTCTGAGCGTGTTTTTAATCCAAACATATATCTATATATTTTTGGAATCAGGAACCGACAAGGAATAAGATGAAAGTGTTTTTAAATTGATTTCGAAAAAAAAATGTTGATACGTAATAATTTTTATATATTTAATTTTCAGAGCTTGTTTTTAATCCGAATATAACATATTTATATGTTTTTGGAATCAGCAAATGATGGAGAATAAGATAAACGTAAATTTGGATCGTTTTATAAATTTTTATTTTTTTTTACAATTTTCAGATTTTTAATGACCAAAGTCATTAATTAATTTTTAAGCCACCAAGCTGAAATGCAATACCGAACCCCGGGCTTCGTCGAAGAGTACTTGACCAAAATTTCAACCAATTTGGTTGAAAAATGAGGGCGTGACAGTGCCGCCTCAACTTTCACGAAAAGCCGGATATGACGTCATCAAAGACATTTATCAAAAAAATGAAAAATTTTTTCGGGGATTTCATACCCAGGAACTCTCATGTCAAATTTCATAAAGATCGGTCCAGTAGTTTAGTCTGAATCGCTCTACACACACACACACACACACACAGACAGACACACGCACATACACCACGTCCCTCGTTTCGATTCCCCCTCGATGTTAAAATATTTAGTCAAAACTTGACTAAATATAAAAATACAACAAATCCAAAAACAAACAAGTCGCGCGAGGCAAAACATCTGTCGAACCCACAGAATAAAACTGAACGCACTGCATTTTTTTTTACCAAGACAAAACAGCTTTGTCATTCCACGCAGCAAGGAAGTCTCTCAGTTTTGTCCGTGCAACACGCAGTGAAACTGACATGCAAGAATAGCGAAATAGGGTACTGTGGTAAGCAGGGAAGCGCGCTTTTCTGTATTAATTTTAACTTTCTGAACTTGTTTGGAATACAACATATGTTTTTATGTTTTTGGAATCAGATGAAATCAATTTGTGATCGATTTCTTAAATAATAATCAAAGTACTGATTAACTTATTTTCGTTAATTGTGATAACATTTTTACAGTAAACTTGACATTAATCTATACATTTTTGAATTCAGGAGAAGATGAGGATTATAATGCAATGATTTTTAAATCTGTTTGCGGAAAATCGATTTTAATGACAACTTTAATGAGCAAACTCATAAATTAATTTTTAAGCCTCCAAACTGAAATGCAATACCAAAGTCCGGGCTTCGTCAAAGATTATTTGACCAAAATTTCAACCAATTTGGTTGAAAAATGAGAGCGTGACAGTGCTTCCTCAACTTTCTTAAAAAGCCAGATATGATGTCATCAAAGACATTTATCAAAAAAATGGAAAAAGTACTGGTTGGTATATTATACTCAAGAACTCTAATGTAAAGATTCATAAAGATCGGTCCAGTAGTTTTCTCGGAATCACTTTATACACACACACACACACACACACACACACACACACACACACACACACACCCCAAGATCCTCGTCGCGATTCCCCGTCGCGATGTTAAAACATTTAGTCATAACTTGACTAAATGTAAAAATAAAATCGCTTGCGGCTTCGTGGCAGGCGGCAGAAAAAATCTGCCAGATAAATTTTTGTTATTGTTTGTGCACTGAAACAACTGTTGGGTCGATATATAATCAGGCATGGGAATTATCCGCCGAACGGCGGATTTCCGCCGATTTTTTTTTTTGTTCCGCCGAAAAAGCAAAAGTGTCCGCCGAAACAATAAAGGGAGGAGGCACACGAAAAAAGCACCGGTTACTTTTGCCTTTGCGCAAAAGCCCGCGAACACTTTCCGTACTTTGTTCACGCACTGCTACCGCCCGCCTCAGTTACTTGAACTTTTATGTTTGAAAGTAAACCAGATTGCACAGATTGTGTTACAAGTTACATTTTCCTGTTTGTCTCAACAGATCAATTTTTTAACAAATTTAAACCATATAATACATGTATTCAAAAAAGCAAAAATTGGTACTAAAAACTGATTCTAAAAACAGAATTTAATGGCCAACTTGGAGTTCAGATGACACCAGATTGCACCATCTGGGTTCTTTGGAGAAAACATTTTCCGGGGCGGACCCCCCTAGTAATAAGACTAGGCGCTTTGCGCCGTCGACTTGACCCTTCGCGTCTTCAGTTATAAATGTTCAGCCTTTTTTTACAATAGTCAATTCCCATGCCTGTATATTGTATTGTTTTGTCATAACAATCGTTCCAAAAACCTACCTTTCTTGTTTTTTTATTCTGAAAATAAAGCAGTTTTTCTGCCACTTCCAGGTATTGTTGCGGCTGCAGAGCAACACGCCGCCTTCTGTGCGTCAGAGGTTTACCAACGGAAAGGTAAGTGATTTAGACACACGTACATCTAGTGATCTACACCAATTTCTAGTTACAGCTGACAGTCAGATAGCAGAACAAAGTTACAAAACAAATGTACACCTGGCCACAATAACACAACTTTAAAAGTCACAGCAGGGTCAGAAATTCAGATGGGATAGGATAAGGATAAGATAAGATTTGATATAGTTCTGTGACTGGTTACCCTCATGCAAAGTCAGGCTGCTTTCTCTCTGGGGAAAGCGAGCTGCCATACAGTATACAGCGCTACCCATATTTTTTTTTTTTTTCCTGCATGCATGTATTCATGTTTCCAAGCCCTGAGATTTTCACTGAATGTGGGATCTTTATCCTGCGCATGCGTGCACACAAGAGTGTTTGGCCACCGAGGAGAGTCTGCACAAAGTTGACTCTGGGAAATAAATCCCTCGCAGAACGTGGGAATCGAACCCACGCCAATAGCGACAACTGGTTTTGAAGCCAGCGCCGCTACCGACTGAACTATTTCCCCGCCTGATGCTTTCCAGAGCTGCATGTGCCTCATTTTGTGACATGTATTTTCAGTCCTTTTGGTGCTAATTACGTGTAATAAATGGAAACTAGAATGTATTTTCTGTACTTTTTTTTAATATTATACTTCAAAAGAGATGATGATAAAGACATGAAACAGCAAACATAGTCTATTATTCTGTTTTCCTTTTTATATTTAGTCAAGTTTTGACTAAATGTTTTAACATAGAGGGGGAATCGAGACGAGGGTCATGGTGTATGTGTGTCTGTGTGTGTGTGCGTGTGTGTGTGTAGAGCGATTCAGAGTAAACTACTGGACCGATCTTTATGAAATTTGACATGAGAGTTCCTGGGTATGATATCCCCGGACGTTTTTTAAATTTTTTCGATAAATGTCTTTGATGACGTCAAATCCGGCATTTTGTAAAAGTTGAGGCGGCACTGTCACCCCCTCATTTTTCAATCAAATTGATTGAAATTTTGGCCAAGCAATCTTCGACGAAGGCCGGACTTCGGTATTGCATTTCAGCTTGGTGGCTTAAAAATTAATTAATGACTTTGGTCATTAAAAATCTGAAAATTGTAAAAAAAAAAAAATTTTGTTTAATAAAACGATCCAAATTTACGTTTATCTTATTTTTCATCATTTTCTGATTCCAAAAACATATAAATATGTTATATTTGGATTAAAAACAAGCTCTGAAAATTAAAAATATAAAATGTATGATCAAAATTAAATTTTCGAAATCAATTTAAAAACACTTTCATCTTATTCCTTGTCGATTCCTGATTCCAAAAACATATAGATATGATATGTTTGGATTAAAAACACGCTCAGAAAGTTAAAACGAAGAGAGGTACAGAAAAGCGTGCTACCCTTCTCAGCGCAACTACTACCCCGCTCTTCTTGTCAATTTCACTGCCTTTGCCACGAGCGGTGGACTGACGATGCTACGAGTATACGGTCTTGTTGAAAAATTGCATTGCGTTCAGTTTCATTCTGTGAGTTCGACAGCTTGACTAAATGTTGTATTTTCGCCTTACGCGACTTGTTTACATTTTGTCAAGTTTTAATCAATGCGATGGTTAAAATATCTCGGTTGAGTAAAGAAATATCTCCTTTGTACTGTGATTTACACGCATCATTTTTAATTCCATATTAGTTAAACTCATTCGGGGCGCGTCCAAAATGTTCCTCCCCCCGGCGCAGTTGATTTTGACCAATTTTTTTTTAAAAATATCAAAATCCAACAACACAAAATAACCCTACCTACTTTACATTTTTGCAAAGTTTGAAACTTGCTCTTTAAAAAAATAATTGACATTTTGTTGTCTTCACATCCAGTCAAACTACCTCTTTGAAGCAAAAAAAACTAAAACAATTTCTATGTCATGGATTCATCATACACAATGTCATGATCGACACTTTCATTGTTCGAATCATCACCCAAATCATCGTCCATTAGCACAAACTCGTCACCAGAATCTAAAATATCATCTCCACTATCATCATCACTAAGGTCAAGATCAGAACCGTCCTGTCACGGGCCAAAGAATCTAGACACAGCCATCGTCGAACGCTGAAGAAGAAGAAGAAGAAGAAGAACCGTCCTGAATAACAAGTTCTAGCACTCCTTTCGACCCGCCATCTTGGAAAAGTCAAAACACGTGGGTCGCACACCGTCCAAAAAATCAAATTATTCCCAACAATTGAAGGGAAGGAACTGTTTACAGTGAATCGTACCTCTGTGGTTGTTACAAATTATTTTGTGATATCTGTCGGATCGTAACTTCCAACGTGTCGGCATCACAAAGCACAGCTGTCGGATTTCGAAGTCCGACACAACGCGAATGAGTTGAAGTTGGTGTAAAACTTTGGAAAAACTGAGGAAACCATGTTGTATGTTACTTTGTGATAATGGGCTTTGGAGAGCGAAAGCAGCCCTAGATAGGATAATGATGCAGATTGTAACTTGCTGCAGCCCTAGGTAGGATAATGATGCAGATTGTAACTTGCTGCAGCCCAGCTACAGGATAACGATCGATGCTGATTATAACTTTTTGCAGCCCAGCTACAGGATAACGATCGATGCTGATTATAACTTTTTGCAGCCCAGGTAGACAGGATAATGATGCAGATTATAACTTTTTGCAGCCCAGGTAGACAGGATAATGACGCTGATTGTAACTTTTTGCAGTCGATCTCCAGGCTGCTGAGACGCAGCAAGAAGATGCGGATGAAACATTGGCTGATGTGAAGGGTGAGTTTTCATTCAATTATTCTCCTGTTGTTTTTGGAACACCCAGTCACATTAAAGGCACAGTAAGCCTCCCGTAAACCACCACAGATACTGTCAGGGTTTTGCACACAGTACAAACACCCTTCCATTTGAACGCTCACCAAACGGGAATTTAACATCCTAGATGCCCTTCGTAAAGAGCGAGCAATTTTCAAAGAATAAATTTTGCGGATTACCTCAGAGACAATCGGACGCCTCGTTTTGGTGCTAGACCTAACTTTTAAAATCTAAATAATAAATTGACAGCTTGTTACACAAACATTCTTAAATTATAAAAAAAAAAATAAATTCCTCAAGACAAGATCAGTACAATTTTAAGTTTTGAAAGTTTGAAAAAAGAAAAGCCCGGGAGCAAGGTCACGCAAGGTCGTGGTTCTCATAGCAGACGACGGTTTATGCCTATCGCCAGTTCCTCTGAACAGTCAAAAGCCATCGCTAGAGTTCAATAATTGTGAATCACAATCGTTTGTTTCATGCAGATTTAGAGGTACATAATAACGTGCTATCCAGGTTTCCCAATTGCTTCGTTTCCGGCCGATTTATGTGGAGCACATGATGCGCACAAAAAATATTGGCGGTCTAGAAGTGTCGTCTGCGCAATGATCGGGGCGGCTTACTTGACCGCCAAGGACGACCGCACACGTTGTGAGACGTCATTTGTTAGACCTCAATTGCAGATAAGCACACAGCGAGTCTCATTCAAATTACAAACTGACGACTACATTGTGAAAAAAGGAAACTGGATCACACGGGTTTACAATGGCTCAGGGGTAAGATAAACCATGCAAAATTAAATTCTTTGAAAATTGCTTGGTTTTTATAGAGGGCACATTGGATGTTCTCAAGCAGTGAGTGTTTATATGAAAGGGTGTTTGTACTGTGTGTAAGAGCCTGCCAGTATTTGTGATGGGTTACTGGAGGCTTACTGTGCCTTTAAAGCAATGAATAAACTTAAACAGAATTTTGATGTTGATCTCTTTGCAAATATTGCCAAAAATCAAATAAAAATGTAGCAATAACCATGCAAGCAAATCAATATTATAAGCTAAGTGCTTTAAGAAGCAATTTTGTATTGATTATGGGAATTCAGTTCTTCAGAACTGCTATTTCGTTGTGATCATGCATGACAAGAACATTATACATGTATTTAGAACTAGATGATTACCCGCTTCGCCGGGTACCGGCTTCGCCGGGAAGAAGTAGAGCCGAATATCAGGCTGCGCCTCGGAGCCGGGTGTATGCCGGCTTCGCCGGCGCATGAAGGAAAGGAGATAAACGCGCAAAACACTGGAGACCTTCTAAAAACAGTAACGTGCAGTGACCTTCTAAAAATATTAACGTAGTAACTGGAATATGGATTGACGCCACACGGAGGAGGGGAGATAATCGCGGCTGAAAACACTGGAGAAGATAAGGAAGAGTTACTGGCAGTGGATCCCGACAACAAAACAAAAAAAAATCAGTTCAGCGCGCACAGCGCTGCGCGCTGAGAGCACGTGTTAAAATATCTCATCGATGAGGTTGTGTCCGGGGTGTAGCTGAATGCGGTGTCCAGATTTGAAAAAGATCCACCGAGAACTTTGGCCGTGCATCGCGAACAGACAGACAGACAGACAGACAGACAGACAGACAGACACTAGTCGTATATATATATAGAAGCAATGATGACAATTTTACTCCATTTCTTACTTTTTATTCACAGTAGAATTACTTACTCAGTAAAAACAAAACTATCTTGGAGAAAAATTTACATATTTCAAGTGACAGTTGCCTTAAAATGTAACCCTACCCTCTAAATTCCCCCCGCGGGTTTGGGGGAAGAATTTACCCGATGCTCCCCAGCATGTCGTAAGAGGCGACTAACGGATTCTGTTTCTCCTTTTACCCTTGTTAAGTGTTTCTTGTATAGAATATAGTCAATGTTTGTAAAGATTTTAGTCAAGCAGTATGTAAGAAATTTTAAGTCCTTTGTACTGGAAACTTGCATTCTCCCAGTAAGGTCATGTATTGTACTACGTTGCAAGCCCCTGGAGCAATTTTTTGATTAGGGCTTTTGTGAACAAGGAACAATTGACAAGTGGCTCTATCCCATCTCCCCCCTTTCCCCGTCGCGATATAACCTTCGTGGTTGAAAACGACGTTAAACACCAAATAAAGAAAGAAAGAAAGACCCTCTAAATGGCGACAGCATCACAGCATACAAAATACCAAATAATTAAGTCGCATGAAGCGATATGATATTACTCCATCGATCCTAAACTGAAAAATCAACACATAAACTAGGGATGAGTCATTATCAATGCTAGTGAGGTTTGGCTAGCCAAAGAGCGAAACGAGTGGAGCTAGTCTCTGCAAAGCATTTGAACATAGAACAGATTGTATTAAATGTTGAGAACAATTTTAGAGTAAACATTATACATTAATCTATGGTCTGTTCATCTGACGTCATTGGCATGTTTAGATAAAAAAAAGAAAACACACCAGTAACAAGGTTTAGGTACATTTATATCCATAATCAATATTTTGGTACGTTACTGCCTTCTTTGGGATGGTAAGCTTTTTATGGAAAGCTTGCTGAAGCTCGCATTTTTCATGATCCGCTAACTTCGATCATTATTTTTAATAATCACCGAGACTCGGCATGTAACCTCTACATAATGTCATTTGCATGTTCCACATTCAAAATATCATCCTTTTATGAATTAGTCAACTGCACAGAGCTTAGAAGTTTTGTTTGAAGTATAATTTTCATTCAACAAAAATCTAAAATTGAGCATATTTTCTACATCAAACACATTAAAACAATATATTTTTAGAATCAGAAAATGATACGGAATAGACAAAAGTTAATTTTTAGTGTTTTCGCATTGTTTCCAAAAATCAAGAAAATTGTTATTTAATCATTTTCTTCCTTTTCCCTTTCGCTGCCAATCAAAACTTCCTGACTGCCAGGGAATATTGGAGTTCGGGGTGTAATAATTCACAAAAAATTCTAGCTCCAAACTGGCAGTAGGTAGAAAAGTAAAACCTATGTTATTTTTAAAAGAAATTCAACCAAGAATCTGTTTTTAGTATCTAATCATGGAAATAATGCACAAGTGCAGGACGGGTATACCCGTCCTAAGGCAGTCAAGGGGTTGCACATTTTCCCAAAAAACACAACAAAACTATATATAATTTGTAATCAGTCGTAATAGATACACTTATATGGCTATACTCATCCACACTGACACGCGTGCTCGCACATGCAACAATAACAATGATTAAATTGAAACTTTAAAAAGCACTTGAAAGTAAACAAACAAAGCAACTATTGATTTTCTACAATTATATGATTGTGACTGGCTGTACGTCTTTTCAAGTTAAAAGTCTTCAATCTGTAGGGTATTGTTAATTTAAACTCTGTCATTGATAACACACAGTCATTGAATGTTGCTATTTTACACATGAATCTACTTAACCCCTTCACTGCCCACCCCGTATGTAATACGTGGTCATTTTCTGTTTATCGTACGCCCATAATAACCGTATCTCATACGTGGCATTTGTGTCAACAACATTTCAGGACATTTCTGAAAACTAAATGGGAGGTAACCACTGTCCAAGTACTTGTAGGGGTTCTAAACACAGTTCTTTCCCATAGACCGTTCGGATAAGTTACTACCACTGTGGCAGTGAAGGGGTTAAAATGTGGTAAGAAATTACCGTCAGCAGTGCCGGACGGATATGAGAAATCAAGGTTTTCAGAAAGAAACACATGCCGAAAAATTCTTTAATCAGCCAGTTCATCAGCTGCCTGGCAACGGACAGGAAGTGTGTAATTGGTCGCATCGTGAACATGTGCTTTGTATGGTGGGTAAAGCAGACAATTTGTCTGCGGGGCGGACGTGAGAAAAAGTGAGACGGACACCCCGGCCGAGTGACAAAAGTAACTAAATTGAAGCGCTAGTAAAGTAAGCCCTTGTTAGCCTTTCAGAACCATTTCATGTGGTGTTTTAATGGAAATTGTTACTTATTAAAAGCATTTTACGTCCGAACCTTTTGACAGTCTTTCAAACTGAACAGATTAGTAGTTACTTTTTTGGAGACGAACATGTGATGGGAAGAATGTTTACTTCACATGCAGTTGCATCGACTCACAAAAAAAAATTTTGTGTTTTATTTACTCAGTGTGTTCATCTCTGTTCTTTGGTTTCTAATGTACATTGAACTGTATTTGTTTGTATTTTGTTTCCTGGTGCCTTTGTCTGTTGCAATGTGGCTGAAGAGGGAAATCGTGTCCGTCTCATTTCTCATGTCCATGCACAACTCTTTTGCACGTTGGGAAGGCAAACTTGACTTAAAATCGATCATAGTTTATTTTTCATATGTGAATTATGAAGACATTCGACATAGACCAGTGAAAAATAACGACAAAACAAATGGAGGCATCTTTATTGAATATCAAAGTTACGGACATAGCCAACACTGAAGACTGCAAAACATGCCTTCAGTTGAAACATTTTGACGCCAGGTGCTATAAAGACAGCAACATTCACATGCTCATATTTATGCAGAATGTACAGCCTAGAATTAATACTCATTAGAAATGTGCAACCTAGACAGGGAATGACGTCAGCGTCCACAAAATATGAATAGATCATGACAGAGTGAGACAGAATGAGAGAGAAAGAGAGAGAGAGAGAGAGAGAGAGAATGAGAGAGAGAGCGATTTCGGACATTTTATTTTAATCATAATTTTTATATTTTTAATTTTCACAGCTTGTTTTAACTCCGAATATAACATATTTATATGTTTTTGGAACCAGAACATGATGAAAAATAAGATGAACGTAAATTTGGATCGTTTTATAAAAAAATGATTTTAATTACAATTTTCAGATTTTTAATGACCAAAGTCATAAATTAATTTTTAAGCCTCCAAGCTGAAATGCAATACCAAAGTCCGGCCTTCGTCGAAAATTGCTTGGCCAAAATTTCAATCAATTTTATTGAAAAGTGAGGGTCAGTGACAGTGCCGCCTCAACTTTTACAAAAAGCCGGATATGACGTCATCAAAGACATTTATCGAAAAAATGAAAAAAGTCTGGGGATATCATACCCAGGAACTCGCATGTAAAATTTCATAAAGATCGGTCCAGTAGTTTACTCTGAATCGCTCTCACACACACACACACAGACAGACACACGCACATACACCACGACCCTCGTCTCGATTCCCCCCTCTACGTTAAAACATTTAGTCAAAACTTGACTAAATGTGATAAAGAGAGCAAAGGTTGAATGTAGGTAGTATTCACCTAATATGTGTAGTTGTGAATGAATTGTTTTGTCAGTAACAACCATTCCAACAACCTACCTTTCTGGGTTTTTTCATTTTGATTTTTGGAACTTTGGCAGTCTCTTTGTTTTTGGATTGATCATGTCCCTTGACAGTTGTGTTCGTTATCCCATTTTGTTCCCATTTGATGTGCATATGGATTAGCCTGATGTATGTGCCTCCACCAGCGCACAGACAGGCAGACATAACACAAGCCACACACACATACACACAGCCTCATAGGTAAAACTCTGTGTCGGGCATCAGCTGGAAAGTATGGGTCAATATTATATATAAACCAGAGGTCTCAGTTGGTGAGCACACACTCGCAGAATACGTACACAACAATTCATTATTGAGAGGTCGTTCAAACTGCGCCTACCCAACCCCTCACACCCCCTTTCCGCAGTCTTCAGCAGTTCGGCAGCAAAAGAAATGATGCTTTATGCTGCTTAATGCTTCCAGGGACCTAATATAGGTCTATGATGCTTCTTTCCCCGTTTCAGAGGATCGGAGAGACGTGGAAGTTTTGACGCTCAATGCTCATTTCCCTGTTTATGATGCTCTAAGCTCATTTCCCTGTTTATGATGCTCTAAGCTCATTTCCCTGTGTATGACGCTCAATGCTCATTTCCCTGTGTATGACGCTCAATGCTCATTTCCCTGTGTATGACACTCAATTTTTAAGCTCATTTCCCTGTGTATGATGCTCAAAGCTCATTTCCCTGTGTATGACGCTCAATGCTCATTTCTCTGTGTATGACGCTCAAAGCTCATTTCCCTGTGTATGGCGCTCAATGCTCAGTTCCCTGTGTATGACGCTCTAAGCTCAGTTCCCTGTGTATGACGCTCTAAGCTCATTTCCCTGTGTATGACGCTCAATGCTCATTTCCCTGTGTATGACGCTCTAAGCTCATTTCCCTGTTTATGACGCTCTAAGCTCATTTCCTTGTTTATGACGCTCTAAGCTCATTTCCCTGTTTATGACGCTCTAAGCTCATTTCCCTGTTTATGACGCTCTAAGCTCATTTCCTTGTTTATGACGCTCTAAGCTCATTTCCCTGTTTATGACGCTCTAAGCTCATTTCCCTGTGTATGATGCTCAAAGCTCATTTCCCTGTGTATGACGCTCAATGCTCAGTTCCCTGTGTATGACGCTCTAAGCTCATTTCCCTGTGTATGACGCTCTAAGCTCATTTCCCTGTGTATGACGCTCTAAGCTCATTTCCCTGTGTATGACGCTCTAAGCTCATTTCCCTGTGTATGACGCTCTAAGCTCATTTACCTGTTTATGACGCTCTAAGCTCATTTCCCTGTTTATGACGCTCTAAGCTCATTTCCCTGTTTATGACGCTCTAAGCTCATTTCCCTGTTTATGACGCTCTAAGCTCATTTCCTTGTTTATGACGCTCTAAGCTCATTTCCCTGTTTATGATGCTCTAAGCTCATTTACCTGTTTATGATGCTCTAAGCTCATTTCCCTGTTTATGATGCTCTAAGCTCATTTCCCTGTGTATGATGCTCAATGCTCATTTCCCTGTGTATGACACTCAATTTTTAAGCTCATTTCCCTGTGTATGATGCTCAAAGCTCATTTCCCTGTGTATGATGCTCAATGCTCATTTCCCTGTGTATGACGCTCAAAGCTCATTTCCCTATGTATGACGCTCTAAGCTCATTTCCCTGTGTATGACGCTCAATGCTCATTTCCCTGTGTATGACGCTCAATGCTCATTTCCCTGTGTATGACGCTCTAAGCTCATTTCCCTGTGTATGACGCTCAATGCTCATTTCCCTGTGTATGATGCTAATTTCCCTGTGTATGACGCTCAATGCTCATTTCCCTGTGTATGACGCTCTAAGCTCATTTCCCTGTGTATGACGGTCTAAGCTCATTTCCCTGTGTATGACGCTCAATGCTCATTTCCCTGTGTATGACGCTCAATGCTCATTTCCCTGTTTCAGACGTCCTGAGAGAGTTTATCAAAAATCTGGAGGACCTGGAGGCGGAAAGCGCATCATCTCCCGCCTCCAGCTTGCCGCCTCCCCCGAGTCCTCCGAGCTCGCCATCGCCAGCCCCTTCCCCATCGCCAGCCCCTTCCCCATCGCCAGCCCCTTCCCCATCGCCAGCCCCTTCCCCATCACCAGCCCCTTCCCCATCACCAGCCCCTTCCCCATCGCCAGCCCCTTCCCCATCACCAGCCCCTTCCCCATCGCCAGCCCCTTCCCCATCACCAGCCCCTTCCCCATCGCCAGCCCCTTCCCCATCACCAGCCCCTTCCCCATCGCCAGCCCCTTCCCCATCGCCAGCCCCTTCCCCATCGCCAGCCCCTTCCCCATCGCCAGCCCCTTCCCCATCGCCAGCCCCTTCCCCATCGCCAGCCCCTTCCCCATCGCCAGCCCCTTCCCCATCGCCAGCCCCTTCCCCATCGCCAGCAGCGAAAAGACCCGCTCATGGTAAGTTTGCTTTGCAATGCATCTCTATTCTACCATTGTATCTCTCTGATAGAAATAATCTGCTTGGAGAATACTACATGGCTAATTGCTGTGTCATACTAGATTTTATACACAATTTTTTTTAAAAAAATATTTAACTGTGAGGGAAAGCGAGCTCGTCACAATTTGAAAAAGCAACGAGTGTAAATCTGGTACGACACAGCAAGCCATGAAGCATTCTATATATCCTACATACTGTACTGTTTTCTTTTTATTTATACTGTACCTTAGTGAGTTTTACTGAAATTGTCCCGCAGTGGTTGCATCCAAATTAAAGACACTTGTTTTGGAACTTCCTCTAATGTAAAGCCTCGTGCAGTCTTACATGTCAAAGCAAAGACAGGTACGTTACATAGAGTGACGTTAACGTTCTAAAACAAGTACTGAATTGTGGATGTGGGGTTGGACCTCTGTGTAGGCGTTGTAACCTGTCAGGCGGATGATCGCTGGCATTTGTTTTCTGTCAAGTTCTCTTGCTGGTTCTAATGACCAGCCTACTGTTGTAACCTGTCAGGCGGATGATCGCTGGCATTTGTTTTCTGTCAAGTTCTCTTGCTGGTTCTAATGACCAGCCTACTGTTGTAACCTGTCAGGCGGATGATCGCTGGCATTTGTTTTCTGTCAAGTTCTCTTGCTGGTTCTAATGACCAGCCTACTGTTGTAACCTGTCAGGCGGATGATCGCTGGCATTTGTTTTCTGTCAAGTTCTCTTGCTGGTTCTAATGACCAGCCTACTGTTGTAACCTGTCAGGCGGATGATCGCTGGCATTTGTTTTCTGTCAAGTTCTCTTGCTGGTTCTAATGACCAGCCTACTGTTGTAACCTGTCAGGCGGATGATCGCTGGCATTTGTTTTCTGTCAAGTTCTCTTGCTGGTTCTAATGACCAGCCTACTGTTTTTTTCTTGACTATTTGTGTCATACAAGTTTGCGAATCGGTTTGAACATATCCTATATCGTCATCACTGTACATTCATTGCTGTGTTAGACCAGAATGACACAAAATAGTATTGACTGTCCTGGGTAATCGTCAAATTTAGGGGTCACAGTGGGGTCATGTTTGTTTCATAAAAACTTTACATTGAGGTTTTCTTGGTTATTGTGGGAGCAAAAGCCTGGACATTTCACAAAATTGTAGGCTTGTTTTCATCAAATTTTAGAGTCCCAGTATGAAAATGTTGCTGGAAAAAATGTTCACCACTGAAAATAATCCACTGAGCTATCAAGGAAATCAGTCTTGACCTTATTAAGCTATGATGTCATTTATTTGATTTGGTCAGTCTTCCCTAGACTCTTGGTTATGACATGTCATAGTGTCAGAAATGAGGTCACTCAAGTGTCTGAGTGTATACATATTTTGTCTGGGCTAGGGACCTGTTTTTCCACTGCTTATGATGCCAAAGTCACCGAGACAAACGTCATTATAGAAACACAAATTGGGCTCGCTAATTACCCTCGATGAATCTTTAGAACTAACACGTCACGCCACACTTTCAGAGTGATGTTTCTTTGGAGGTCTCAAAAGGGGAGTTCCACTGTCCACGGAGCCGTACTTTGCAGAGGCGAGCGTAACCCGTCTCAGTCTTTGGTGTGGTCAGCCTAGACTATCTGAATGTAGTCTTGGCGATGACTTAGTTTGTGGTGTTGATTTTCAGGCTAAATGTTTTTTTATCCCCGAGTACGCTAGTACAAGGGCTCAGCAGACTTTAATTGTGTGTCTGTGTGTGTCTTTCTTCACTTAACAGCTTATTGCTGGGAAACTACTGGGCGCAGTTCGTTCAAAAGTTGATACACTAACTTGATAATAGGTCCGATTGATCGTATTAAAACTTCATAATGTTACCTGGGACCTAAATGCGAAATAAACCACAAAAACGACTTGGCCGTAGGAGGAGTTCACACCGGCGGGGCAACACGCAGCCATTGAGCTGATAGAACAGCCGAACGCGCCACACAAAAATACGTCATGACAAAGTTACACGCAAAGCGAAAGAGACTTTGACGTCATTTACTTTTGTTCGGAATTTTCCGTCTGTTCCTAGCTTGTCAGTGAAGACTTGACGTGAGTAAGCTTACCCAAAACGTCTTTGTTCTCTATTCACATTGCAGCTGTGAAATAATCAGTCTTGTGTCTCGGTCGTGTAGGTACAGAGTTTGCTTCTGCAATCATTGTGTTTGTGTTGATGACGGCTTCATAAGACAAATCAGCGAATCTATCGTGAGGAAGACGTTTATGTACAAATCACCGAACCCAACCCATTTTTTGTGTGCATTTTTCTGAAGAATAAACTGCATGTGGTTAATTTCATCCGTTTAATGCTTGTCGAAACGAGCCATAAGGCTTTAGAATAAAAGATTTCACGCATTGCTTGGCCATCTGATCACAGATGAGGTCGCAGTTTGTAGGTTGAATCTATGAATCGGCCAGAGATAGATCTGCATTTCTGGTCAGAAACCAACATTCACACCACTGACATTCCAAACATTTATATTTATTGAGCGAGCCAGTCTAAAGAGTACTCGGGTCCAGCGCGAGCGTTTTTTATCGCTTCACGTACGCGACTTGTTTTAGATATTGGAATGCAAATGAAAACCGACTATTTTCGATATAGATTAGAACGTAACCTTCAAATAAAATGCAAAACGCGTTCTTTTTGAAGCATTTTAATTTTGTGTCGATTGTAACGAGGGATCCTTGATATGGTGTCTACATGCAACACTTTGGCACCCCGATTGCGTTGTCTCGTTTGGCGAGTTTTGGTCAACCAGGACACTTAATTTATACCCTTCAGAGTCGTTTTATTAAAACTGTTTTATTATTAGAGGGGGATATGAATGTAAGTCAACTTTAGTTTAGGTGAAGAATTTTTTTATTTTTTTGTTTGTTCCGACCAACTGATTGACCAAATGTTTTGATACTGCGTTTCAATTAACCCTTGTGTTATTTTGATTTTATTTGGGAGCATAAGTATATAGTCTGTCTATTTCAAGCACATGCTGATCTTGATGATGGTTAAAATTTGCCTGAAACAAAAACTAAAATGTGTTGATGCAATTTTATAATTAGGGCCGTCTTTGCCTGACGTTTTGCTTGTGAAATGTTCATATATTGGGTATTTTTCAAAGCGCTGTGTGAATACTGGTCGGTGGTGAAAAGTGCTAACATTGAGCATGCAATTATTATTGTTAATTATACTGACTGCCAATATGCCCTGATTGTTGTGATAATTCTTTTTTTGATGATTTTCAGGCAACAAAAATGTTATAACAAATCCGTTTTTTAACACCATTTGTGTATTAAAGTGCCCTGGCCACTTGAAAGAGCCTTTGATGGTTTGTTTCAGCCAAGACCTTTTTTTATTTTTATTTGACAGTTAATTAGTCAACTTTCAAGGTGTCATGTTCACTTGAAAGAGCCTTTGATGGTTTGTTTCAGCCAAGACCTTTTTAAAAAAAAAAATTTGTTTAACTAAAATGACCCGGCCGCTTGAATGCGTGAGCCTTCGGTGATTTATTTTCAGGCATGATAACTTTAATAAATCTCAGATTGTTCACCACGGGTTCTTTGACGATTTTACAACAGTGATTCTTGCACACTTCTCGGCCACTTTAATGAGCCTTTGATGATTTCTTTTTCAGGCGAGACACATTTGATAACCTTCAGATTGTTCATCATACTTCAAAGTACCCCTGCCACTTCACTGAGCCTAATGGTGATTTCCTTTTCAGGCATGACAACTTTGATCATTTTCAGAGTGTTCACCACGGGTTCTTCAACGTTTGTTCAGTAGCGTTTCTTCAAAGTGCCTTGGCCGCTTGACTTTTACCCTTGGTCATGTTGTTCCAGACTCAGACGCTTGAATTTAATCCTTTGCAAGGTCATGTTTTTTCAGACTCAGACGCTTCAATTTAACCCTTGGTCATGTTGTTTCCGACTCAGATGCTTGAATTTAACCCTTGGTCATGTTGTTTCAGACTCACACAATCTGGTAGACGAGGGGGCTGCCCCCAAGGAAGAGGCGGCGGCTGGAGTGTTCGCCTGGACAGTCGGGTGAGGAGAGGGAGGAGGAGCAGCCCGCGAAGAAGGGATATCAGAAGACGGGGCCATGGCAACCCAGCATGCCCATCACTGACCAGGATGATGCGGACTTCGGGGCCGACCCCCAGGAGCTCAGCTCCACTTCGGACCTGTCCGATCTGGAAGCCTACTGGCACGTCGAGTCAGCAGGGGGGGAGGAGGAAGGCGCGGGTCCCTCCATGCCGGAGGACCCCTTGCAAGACGGCCTGCCCGTGCAGGTGGATGCAGAGCCAGTAGCTCTGGTTGCCCCGGTTCCGGTGGTCCCAGTTCCGGTCGCCCCGGTTCTGGCGGCCCCGGCTCCGGGTCCTATGAGGGTGAGACGAAGGAAGGTTAGGCCGACGTCCTGTGTGCTGCCCCGGCGTAGCTGCCGACTGGCCGCCCGGTGCCGTACGGACGACCGGGTTTATTATGTGACCCGGTCAGGGAGGTCTGTTAGGCCTCCGGATCGGTTCACACCTTAAGCTCTGGCCGTCCGGAAGCGCCGGGTGAGTAATGTGGTTGGTTATGGTTGGCTTTGTTTTTTGTTTTGTTTTGTTGTTTTTTTACTTTTTTTGTAGTGCTGGTTGGTTGTTTGTAGTTAATAACCAAAACAAAATTCTGCTAGATTATTTTTTTGAAAGCTTCCAAAAGCATAACTTATGAGCACACCAACAAGAATAAAAGATTGTAACATTTTCAGAAAAGTTTAAATGCTCGCAATAGTAAATGATACACCATGATGTGTCTCAAAGAAATAATTTACATTTAGATTTTAACAGTAAATAACCACTATGATGTGTCTCAAAGAAATAATTTACATTTAGATTTTAACGGTAAATAACCACTATGATGTGTCTCAAAGAAATAATTTACATTTAGATTTTAACGGTAAATAACCACTATGATGTGTCTCAAAGAAATAATTTACATTTAGATTTTAACAGTAAATAACCACTATGATGTGTCTCAAAGAAATAATTTACATTTAGATTTTAACAGTAAATAACCACTATGATGTGTCTCAAAGAAATAATTTACATTTAGATTTTAACAGTAAATAACCCACTATGACGTGTCTCAAAGAGATCATTTCATAGTGAATAAAGAATGATGCACCCAGTCTATGGGGTGGCATGCTGGGCATCAGCGTATCCTTTCCTTCGCCTTCCCTCTTCATTGTCGCCCGAGCTACTGGTTCTGTGTTCTGCTTGTATTGGTTGGTCTACTTGTACTGGGTCCTCTGGCTTGAAGGGGCGCTGGACTTACCTTGGCCTCCTCTTGCTCTCTCTGCCGCTCTGCCTGCCAGTGGGCGTCATCCACGCTACCAGGTCTTGACGGTTCGGAGTGAGTTCTTGCTCCTGGGGAGCGCCTCAGGTCGATCGTGGGGTCCTCATCATCCGGTTGGTCGGCCGGCTTGGCTGTTCATGCGATCCCGCTTCTGTTGTTCCTGCTCCGCTACGGGCTGTGCGCGTCACCCCATCTCCTGACCCGACTGGCCTTGCGCGTCACCCCATCTCCTGACCCGACTGGCCTTGCGCGTCACCCCATCTCCTGACCCGACTGGCCTTGCGGAGCCTCCGTCTGTCGCCTTTTTGTTGGCGGTAGTCCCCATTAGTCCTCCAAGTTACCTACTGGCTGTGACACTCACTGGCTGTGACCCCCACTGGCTGTGACCCACACTGGCTGTGACCCCTACTGGCTGTGACACTCACTGGCTGTGACCCCTACTGGCTGTGACCCCCACTGGCTGTGACACTCACTGGCTGTGACCCCCACTGGCTGTGACACTCGCTGGCTGTGACACTCGCTGGCTGTGACCCCCACTGGCTGTGACCCCCACTGGCTGTGACCCCCACTGGCTGTGACCTCCACTGGCTGTGACACTCACTGGACCCCCACTGGCTGTGACCCCCACTGGCTGTGACACTTGCTGGCTGTGACCCCCACTGGCTGTGACAATCACTGGCTGTGACACTCACTGGCTGTGACCCCCACTGGCTGTGACCCCCACTGGCTGTGACACTCACTGGACCCCCACTGGCTGTGACCCCCACTGGCTGTGACACTCACTGGCTGTGACCCCCACTGGCTGTGACCCCCACTGGCTGTGACCCCCACTGGCTGTGACCCCTACTGGCTGTGACTCCTATTGGCTGTGACCCCTACTGGCTGTGACTCCCACTGGCTGTGACCCCCACTGGCTGTGACCCCTACTGGCTGTGACACTCACTGGCTGTGACCCCCACTGGCTGTGACCATGACAGGAGAGTGGAGCGCCGGTGTGACTGGCGACTGAGGTCCTCTACTTTGATGACAGCATTGTCGACTTCGATCCGCCTCAAGAACACTGACTTTCATTGTGCGACACGTTCGTGATTGGTCGTCACACGTCATGGGAACTTCAACCACACCTTCTGACAACACTCGTCTGCCCGCATGGAAACATACAACAGGTCGTGAAAGCACTTTGTTTCCTCTAATGATTTATTGTCTGTTATGCAAATGTCATTTCCAATGTCATTCTGAAAAAAAAAACACGTTATGATTGATACAACACAGTTTAACGTTATCATGCTTCAGTTCAGGTCATATAGTGTGATACTGTGTTTGAGTTATCATTTATACTGTTGTGATCTGTCATTGCTACTACTGCTCAGTTAAACAATGTTACGCTTCAGTTGATCTTGTATGGTATGGTAGTGCGTTCAACTGCTTGTTGATCTTGTATTCTATGATACTGATAGTGAGTTCAGATACATGTCAACAATTTAGTCAACTGCTTGTTGTAAGAAGTGTATGGGTGTTCTAGCTTGGTCCACTGTCAGCTATCTGCTGTGGCGTTCAAGTAGGTTAGGTGGTTTCAACTGGTCTACTGGTCAACCCTCTTGAATGATACTCTCTGAATTATTTTCATTCCCTGCATTATTCACCCACACCGTTTGTGACAGGCTAGTTTCATAGGCAGATTCCCCTTGTTCTCCAAGTACGCCCTTTGCGATTGACTAGTTTCAGAGGCCGAGCCGTACTGTTTGAAAGATTCCCCTTGTTCTACAATGCCCTTCGCGACAGACTAGTTTCAGAGGCAGAACTGCACTGTCTGAATGATCTCCCTTGTTCTCCTACACCCTTTGCGATAGACTGGTTTCAGAGGCAGAACTGCACTGTCTGAATGATCTCCCTTGCCCTTTGCAACAGACTAGTTTCAGAGGCAGAACTGCACTGTCTGAATGATATCCCTTGCCCTTTGCAACAGACTAGTTTTAGAGGCAAAACTGCATTGTCTGAATGATCTCCCTTGCCCTTTGCAACAGACTAGTTTTAGAGGCAGAACTGCACTGTCTGAATGATCTCCCTTGCCCTTTGCAACAGACTAGTTTCAGAGGCAGAACTGCACTGTCTGAATGATCTCCCTTGCCCTTTGCGATAGACTTAGGTTTCAGAGGCAGAACTGCACTGTCTGAATGATGTCCCTTGTTCTCCTACGCCCTTTGCGATAGACTGGTTTCAGAGGCAGAACTGCACTGTCTGAATGTTCTCCCTTGTTCTCCAACGCCCTTTGCGATAGACTGGTTTCAGAGGCAGAACTGCACTGTCTGAATGATCTCCCTTGTTCTCCAACGCCCTTTGCGATAGACTGGTTTCAGAGGCAGAACTGCACTGTCTGAATGATCTCCCTTGTTCTCCTACGCCCTTTGCAACAGACTAGTTTTAGAGTCAGAGCTGTAGGCCTATTGTCTGAATGATCTCCCTTGTGCTACCAAACCCTTCGCCACAGACTAGTTTAAGAGGCTCAGGGTTTAGCCTGGAAGAAAAAGAAAATGGGACATTTGTCCCCTTCATATTGTTTCTGTTGACAGTTTCCACAGAGGTAAGCGCGCAAGCACAGATGTTTTAGGATTGCATGAATTACATTTTGAAAGCCTATCAAAGTGCATTTCACAAACTCGTAAGTTGCTAGGCTTGGCGCTCGTTGGTTTGATGTCATTCCGAACACTGAACTCCCTTGAAGTGTGCAGGGGGGGGGGGGGGGGGGGGGACAGTGGTACATAATTTCAGTGCACTCTTTGATGCACTGAAGGGAATTGCAATGGGACATTTTGAGATGTTATGCGCCAATGGTGCAAAGGCGCACTTGTGGATGAAACCCTCGAGATAGAACGGTACTGACTGAATGATCTCCCTTGCCTATATGGTTCACCTACATCGTTTACGATAGACCAGAGGCAGAGCGATTCTGTCTGAATTTGTACATGTAGTATGCAGACCTGTTTACCAGTACGATTTGGGCGTATTTTGTACGCCAAATTTTTATCAGTACGCATAATACGCGACACACGCACAAAATACGCATAAGAAAAAGTCTAGAATACGTTTTCCGGTGTTGGTGTGCTGATTACGGGATGGTACAACTGATACCGGTTTCGGTCTAAGGGAGATAACCATGACAGCGAATCTTCAGCTGTGGAAACCTCGTTCAGTTGTTGACACGTGCGATCGTCTGGACAATCGTGGGCCAGTGCTGATTACGGGATGGTACAACTGATACCGGTTTCGGTCTAAGGGAGATAACCATGACAGCGAATCTTCAGCTGTAGAAACCTCGTTCAGTTGTTGGCACGTGCGATCGTCTGGACAATCGTGGCAAAACGAAGCGGAAAAATGTTACAGTTTCGGATGACTGTACCAAGTCTAAACAGCAGAAACGGCAGATTTTCTTGGAGAAATACAAGAAAGAGCCAGGAATTGTAGAGTCTTCTTTGGGAAAAAGTCATGCACACTGCAAGTATTGTAAATCGGATTTCTCCGTTGCCCACTGATGCCGGGAATGGGAAAAAGTCATGCACACTGCAAGTATTGTAAATCGGATTTCTCCGTTGCCCACTGATGCCGGGAAATATGACATCGAACGACACTGCAGTTCCAAAACTCACATGGACAATGTTGCTGCAAAGAAATCCGCTGACAGCTGCCAAGGAATTATGAAGTTCATTCCCGCAAAGCAAATCCTGCCAGAAGAAAAGCCTGTAGTCCGTGCTGAAGCAATGTTTTCAGAGATGATTGTAAAAATGAACTTGCCACTGTCAACCACTTTTGTGAGAGTAACACAAGTATGAAGACAACAAGATTAACTTTTGAGCAAAGCCAAAGGGGAGAAGACTGAACAGATGCAGCTGTCAGTCACAGTGGCAAGTTCATCTTTTCATTATCAATCTGTTTGGAAGACACTGGTTATAATGCTACAAACTGACAGTTAAATACAATTGTTTTATCCCTGTTGTATTGGAAGGAGTTAAATTCTGAAGGTGTTCACAAGACATGCAATTCTTACACAAACACGTTTGCACCCACGCGTACATTTTCCCTAGCTCATATATGGCTTTGCTTGCAAAGTACACCAACTTTTTGAAAAATACACTCAACTTTTTTGGAAAGTACTCTTGCCTCGGGTTTAGGGTAAACAGGTCTGAGTATGTGTGTGTGTCTGGCTTTTCTTCTTTCTGTTTCATTTTTTGTTAAAAGCCTAGGGTAGTTAGAGGGTGGTAATTGGGGTGGGTTTATTGTCAGCATGTTGGCCGTAGCCTGGTAGTTGAGCATCTAGGAGCACCATCCCGTAAAGCATCGAACCATGTAAAAACCCCATGGTGTTTCTACTTTGTTTTTTTTATTTGTTTTTATTTTTTTTTTTTTTTACAATATTTTTTATTTTTTATTTTGTTAAGTCACTTGTTAAACCCCATAAACTGTTTTGTTTTTCCTATGATTTGGGGGGGGGGGGGCCACAGGGTTAAAGGTCTGTGGCAAGACTTGATTCCCATAAAGCTTGTTTTTGTCTTTAGTTGAAGGTCCCCAAACTATTTTTTGTTTTAGTTTTATTTCTTGTTGCTGTTTAAGGTCCCTGGCGTGGCGTTGAATCCCGTAAACCTCGTTTTGTGTTTGTATGTGTGTAATTTGTTGGTTTTGTTGTTTTTGTTAAAGGTCCTTGATTCCTGTAAACCGTTTTTTTGTTTTATTTCTTGTTGCTGTTTAAGGTCCCTGGCGTGGCGTTGAAACCCGTAAACCTCGTTTTATGTTTGTATGTGTGTAATTTGTTGGTTTTGTTGTGTTTGTTAAAGGCCCCTGATTCCAGTAAACCGTTTTTTTCTTTCTTCTTAGGTCCCGTAAACATCTTTTTTGTGTGATTGTTTTGATGTTTGTTACTGTCTTTTTTGTTGTTCGGGTTGTTTTTGTTTGTATTTTTTGTCCCTGAACCCTGTAAGCCATCTTTTTGTTTGTATTGTTTGTCCCTGAACCCTGTAAGCCATCTTTTTGTTTGTATTTTTTGTCCCTGAACCCTGTAAGCCATCTTTTTGTTTGTATTTTTTGTCCCTGAACCCTGTAAGCCATCTTTTTGTTTGTATTGTTTGTCCCTGAACCCTGTAAGCCATCTTTTTGTTTGTATTGTTTGTCCCTGAACCCTGTAAGCCATCTTTTTGTCCCTGAACCCTGTAAGCCATCTTTTTGTCCCTGAACCCTGTAAGCCATCTTTTTGTCCCTGAACCCTGTAAGCCATCTTTTTGTCCCTGAACCCTGTAAGCCATCTTTTTGTCCCTGAACCCTGTAAGCCATCTTTTTGTCCCTGAACCCTGTAAGCCATCTTTTTGTCCCTGAACCCTGTAAGCCATCTTTTTGTCCCTGAACCCTGTAAGCCATCTTTTTGTCCCTGAACCCTGTAAGCCATCTTTTTGTCCCTGAACCCTGTAAGCCATCTTTTTGTCCCTGAACCCTGTAAGCCATCTTTTTGTCCCTGAACCCTGTAAGCCATCTTTTTGTCCCTGAACCCTGTAAGCCATCTTTTTGTCCCTGAACCCTGTAAGCCATCTTTTTGTCCCTGAACCCTGTAAGCCATCTTTTTGTCCCTGAACCCTGTAAGCCATCTTTTTGTCCCTGAACCCTGTAAGCCATCTTTTTGTCCCTGAACCCTGTAAGCCATCTTTTTGTCCCTGAACCCTGTAAGCCATCTTTTTGTCCCTGAACCCTGTAAGCCATCTTTTTGTCCCTGAACCCTGTAAGCCATCTTTTTGTCCCTGAACCCTGTAAGCCATCTTTTTGTCCCTGAACCCTGTAAGCCATCTGTTTGTCCCTGAACCCTGTAAGCCATCTTTTTGTCCCTGAACCCTGTAAGCCATCTTTTTGTCCCTGAACCCTGTAAGCCATCTGTTTGTCCCTGAACCCTGTAAGCCATCTTTTTGTCCCTGAACCCTGTAAGCCATCTTTTTGTCCCTGAACCCTGTAAGCCATCTTTTTGTCCCTGAACCCTGTAAGCCATCTTTTTGTTTGTATTGTTTGTCCCTGAACCCTGTAAGCCATCTTTTTGTCCCTGAACCCTGTAAGCCATCTTTTTGTCCCTGAACCCTGTAAGCCATCTTTTTGTTTGTATTGTTTGTCCCTGAACCCTGTAAGCCATCTTTTTGTCCCTGAACCCTGTAAGCCATCTTTTTGTCCCTGAACCCTGTAAGCCATCTTGTTGTCCCTGAACCCTGTAAGCCATCTTGTTGTCCCTGAACCCTGTACGCCATCTTTTTGTCCCTGAACCCTGTAAGCCATCTGTTTGTCCCTGAACCCTGTAAGCCATCTTTTTGTCCCTGAACCCTGTAAGCCATCTTGTTGTCCCTGAACCCTGTAAGCCATCTTTTTGTCCCTGAACCCTGTAAGCCATCTTTTTGTTTGTATTGTTTGTCCCTGAACCCTGTAAGCCATCTTTTTGTCCCTGAACCCTGTAAGCCATCTTTTTGTCCCTGAACCCTGTAAGCCATCTTTTTGTTTGTATTTTTTGTCCCTGAACCCTGTAAGCCATCTTTTTGTCCCTGAACCCTGTAAGCCATCTTTTTGTCCCTGAACCCTGTAAGCCATCTTGTTGTCCCTGAACCCTGTAAGCCATCTTGTTGTCCCTGAACCCTGTACGCCATCTTTTTGTCCCTGAACCCTGTACGCCATCTTTTTGTTCGCTGTTTGGGGTTTTTAGGTCCCTTGTATGACATTGAACCCCTTAAAAACTTTTTAGTTCCCTGTTTTGGTCAATCTAGAATAATTTTATTTCTACCCCGAGTCCCATTAGCATTGGTAATCTGACGTGGTTCGTGTTTTTCCTAGACGTCTTGAAGAAGCTCAGCTGCCAGGCTTGTGACACTGTAGTTTTAAAGTATGTTATCTTTCAGACAGGTTTTTTTAAGATAGCTATATGTGTTTGTGTGTGTGTGTGTGGGGGGGGGGGGGATGGTAGGTTAAAAAGTGTTACATTAGAACTTCTTGTAATAGGTTACAAGACCGTTTCAGATACATTATTGTAATGGTCTTTTTTTCATTTTTTTCATTTTTCAGTACATTGTTAAAATGCGTAAAGAAAGCAGTAGGGACTGAACAGTATGCGTGTTCTCTCAAAACTTTAGTACTCTGTTAAAAAGCAAACAGCCGAGGGCTGAGCGGTATGCGTGTTCTCTCAAAACTTTAGTACTCTGTTGAAAAGCAAACAGCCGAGGGGTGAGCAGTACTTGTGGGTTCTCTCAAAACTTTAGTATTCTGTTGAAAAGCAAACAGCCGAGGGCTGAACAAAGCAAACACCCATGGGCTGAACATGCAGTACTTATGGGTTTTCAGAAAACTTTATTACAGAATAAAACCACAAAGCAAACCTCCTATGACTTAAAGCAAAGCAAACAGCCATGGGTTGAACAGTACTCGTGGGTTTTCTGAACACTTTATTACAGTTTAAAACCACAAAGCAAACCGCCTATGACTTAAAACAAAGCAAACAGCCAAGGGCTGAACGGTACACATGTGTTCTCTAAATACTTTAGTAGATTGTTGAAAACCACAAAGCAAATAGCATGGGCCAAACAGTACTTTGCGGATTGGATTCTTTCAAAACTAAACACTAGCATAGTACACTTGAATATTACAGGTGGAATCCTTGATATTATTGAACTTATTTGAAAGAGATGATACATAATGATCTGAAATGCTTAGAATACCTCATAATCACCAAACAGTAATACAGTCTTAATTGTCATGGTTTATGCTACAATCATCAATGTCATAACTTATGTGGAAGGGAAAAATATTATACTATTGATGCCACACATGATGAGTCACATACTTATGAAATGAAATTAAAAAATGTTTATACGTACTTCAACCCTGTTATCTCATACCGAGGTCAACAACAGCTTTCTTGACTGTTTGCTTAAAGTAGCACACCGGGCATGAAGGACAGTGATAATCCCATACGATACGCACTTGGTCACATCAGAGAGAAAACAGACTGATAGAAAAACCAAAAAATGCAAAAGAAAACTGTGACCTTGAAATGACCAGAAGGTCGACAGTGTGTTATCAATATATCAACATGACCAGAAGGTTGACAGGGTGTTATCAATATATCAACATGACCAGAAGGTTGACAGGGTGTTATCAATATATCAACATGACCAGAAGGTTGACAGGGTGTTATCAATATATCAACATGACCAGAAGGTTGACAGGGTGTTATCAATATATCAACATGACCAGAAGGTTGACAGGGTGTTATCAATATATCAACATGACCAGAAGGTTGACAGGGTGTTATCAATATATCAACATGACCAGAAGGTTGACAGGGTGTTATCAATATATCAACATGACCAGAAGGTTGACAGTGTGTTATCAATATATCAACATATAATAAATAAATAAATAAATGAAGAATACTTGATTTTCAGCAAGTTTGTATACATGTACATTACAATCATATCTAAAAGATTTTATCTTGGACCAGTTTTCAAGAACATGGGGAAGTGGGTGTTCCAAACTTGCAGTAAACTTCAAACTTGTCATGTGACTAATCAGCATTTATGATTTTCTTTCAATGATTGATTCCCAAACGTTAACAGTGGGCTTTTACAGAATGCCTTGCTGCTCCATTTATATCTATTTCACTCTATATTTACTCAGATGCACACTTGTATCATTTTGACAGGGACTGTTGTAGATATTATATCATCTTGGCAAGGTGTTATAAATACCATATCATCTTGGCAAGGTGTTATAAATACTGTACATGTTATCATTTTGACTGGGTGTTAAAAATATCATATCTTGACAGGACAGGGTGTTATAAATACCATATCATCTTGACAAGGTGTTATAAATATTATATCTGCTGGTTTGGATGGGATTGAGGGCGGGCTGGACCGTGTTGCATCTGATAGTGACGTAGCCTGACAGTCCTCAGTGTCTTCTCTCAAAAGGAGAGATGTGAATTTGGCATCATTATCAACTGTTCCAGATTTTACACACGTCACATCACACTGAAAACGGACTGATAACAAAAAGAAAAGAACACAATGTCACCCTGAGATGACCAATTGGTTGACAGGGTCTAATAAACATTATATCATCTTGTTGTGTACCACACTGAAACTGAAAGAAAACAGCTTGATGCGGTCTTCATTTAAAGAAGAAAATAACACAAAAAACATGTCACCCTGAGATGACCAACAGGTTAACACTGGGTCCTATAAATATTTTATTATCTTGCTGTGTACCAAACTGAGAAAGGGAAAAATCTTGCAATCGGCCATTTAAGTTCTGAGCCAAAGTGTCCCCATGTGTCCAGCCAAAGTGTCCCCATGTGTCCAGCCAAAGTGTCCCCATGTGTCCAGCCAAAGTGTCCCCATGTGTCCAGCCAAAGTGTCCCCATGTGTCCAGCCAAAGTGTCCCCATGTGTCCAGCCAAAGTGTCCCCATGTGTCCAGCCAAAGTGTCCACAGTGTTGTGCCAAAGACTCCCAGGACATTTTGGTTCCTGGTAGAGCAGTTGAAAAAAGAGATGGATAACAGTACACAGTAGATCCCTCTCTGAACTGTTCTATGGTGATCAGTCATGCCAACGTCACATTCACAAGACAGTGTTCTATGGTGATCAGTCATGCCAACGTCACATTCACAAGACAGTGTTGTATGGTGATCCGAGTCATGCCAACATCACAGTCACAAGACAGTGTTGTATGGTGATCAGTCATGTCAACGTTACAGTCACAAGACTGCTCTATGGTGATCAGTCATGCCAACGTTACAGTCACAAGACAGTGTTGTATGGTGATCAGTCATGCCAACATTACAGTCACAAGACAGTGTTCTATGGTGATCAGTCATGCCAACGTTACAGTCACAAGACAGTGCTGTATGGTGATCAGTCATGTCAACGTCACAGTCACAAGACAGTGTTGTATGGTGATCAGTCATGCCAACGTTACAGTCACAAGACAGTGTTCTATGGTGATCAGTCATGCCAACGTTACAGTCACAAGACTGCTCTATGGTGATCAGTCATGCCAAAGTTACAGTCACACGACTGCTCTATGGTGATCAGTCATGCCAAAGTTACAGTCACAAGACAGTGCTCTATGGTGATCAGTCATGCCAACGTTACAGTCACAAGACAGTGTTCTCTGGTGATCAGTCATCTGCAGCCAACGTTACAGTCACAAGACAGTGTTCTATGGTGATCAGTCATCAGCAGCCAACGTTACAGTCACAAGACAGTGTTGTATGGTGATCAGTCGTGCCAACGTTACAGTCACAAGACTGCTCTGGTGATCAGTCGTGCCAACGTCACAGTCACAAGATTGCTCTATGGTGATCAGTCATGCCAACGTCACAGTCACAAGACAGTGTTGTATGGTGATCAGTCGTGCCAACGTTACAGTCACAAGACAGTGTTGTATGGTGATCAGTCATGTCAACGTCACAGTCACAAGACAGTGTTGTATGCTTTTTCAAATAGCGACGAGCTCGCTTTCCCTCACAGTTAAATATTTAAAAAAACCACTTGTGTATAAAATTTAGTATGACACACCAAGCCATGTAGTATTCTCCAAGCAGATTATTTCTATCAGAGAAATAAGACAAGACTACAATGGTAGAATAGAGATGCATTGCAAAGCAAACTTACCACTGCTTGTATTATAAAACAGAGCGGGTCTTTTCACTGAGGTTGATGGGGCTGGCGATGGGGCTGGCGCTGGTGATGCGGCTGGCGATGGCGATAGGGCTGGCGCTGGCGATGGCGATAGGGCTGGCAATGGGGCTGGCGATGGCAATGGGGCTGGTGACGGCGATGGGGCTGGCGATGGCGATAGGGCTGGCGATGGCAATGGGGCTGGCACTGGAGAGCTCAGAGAACTCGGAGGACTCGGAGGACTCGGGGGAGGCGGCAAGCTGGAGGCGGGAGATGGTGCCCTTGCCGCCTCCAGGTCCTCAAGATTTTTAACAAACTCTCTCAGGTCCTCTGAAACGGGGAAATGAGCATTGAGCGTCATACACAGGGAAATGAGCATTGAGCGTCATACACAGGGAAATGAGCTTTGAGCATCATCCACACAAAGATCTTCTACTGCTTCGCTAAGATGCGTCATTCAACCGCAGGCAGTCATATGATAACGGTTTGTTCAAAAGTGTATAACTGGAGATGGCCTACGTGACTGCAGCAAAAAAAGAAGAAAAAAAAAAACAAGTCACGTAAGGCGAAATTACTACATTTAGTCAAGCTGTAGAACTCACAGAATGAAACTGAACGTAGTCCGCCGCTAGTGCAAAAGTCACAGTCACAAGACAGCTATGGTGATCTGTGAGTCATGCCAACGTTACAGTTACAAGACAGTGTTCTATGGTGATCAGTCATGCCAACATTACAGTCACAAGACAGTGTTGTATGGTGATCAGTCATGTCAACGTTACAGTCACAAGACACTGCTCCATGGTGATCAGTCATGCCAACGTTACAGTCACAAGACAGTGCTCTATGGTGATCAGTCATGCCAACGTTAGTCACAAGACAGTGCTCTATGGTGATCAGTCATGTCAACGTTACACTTAGTCACAAGACTGCTCTATGGTGATCAGTCATGCCAACATTACAGTCACAAGACTGCTCTATGGTGATCAGTCATGTCAACATTACAGTCACAAGACACTGCTCTATGGTGATCAGTCATGCCAACGTTGCAGTCACAAGACAGTGCTCTATGGTGATCAGTCATGCCAACGTTACAGTCACAAGACAGTGCTCTATGGTGATCAGTCATGCCAACGTTACAGTCACAAGACAGTGCTCTATGGTGATCAGTCATGCCAACGTTACAGTTACATTAAGTCTGTTGTAAGGCACCGGCCTGTCCCTCATCCCCCTCACCCTCCTCGGCACTGGAGCTACCGGCTCAACCAGCCTGTGCTGGCCATCTGTTAAGGGATCCTCGGGCAAAGAGGGACCTGCGCTGTCCTGCCGCTCTCCTGCAGTCTTTGCGTGCCAGCAGTAGGCGTCCAGATCGGACAGGTCCGGTTAGCTCTTCACCCTGTGGTTAGTGTCCGAGACATAGATGTCTTCATCATCGGTGATTGATCAGATCCGACAGGTCTGGAGTAAAGTTGAACTTCCTTGGGTTAATTGCACGTGACCAGGAAGTCCTCATCATCCTCGTCTGTGATTGGCAACACCCGGCAAGTCTGGAGTGAAGTTCATCCTGGGGTTAATAGGTGTGACCAGGAAGTCCTCGTCATCCCTGTCCGTGATTGGCTGGCTAGGCCGCCACGTCCCCCGCTCGTCTCCTGACCCGACTGTCTAGGCGGACACTCCACACCCGGCTTCTCTTTTTTGGTGGCAGCCCCCCTTTGCCAATTTCGTTGTCTGAAGAGTCTCGGCTTCTGTCTAAAACGAAATCATTAATTAAAGTCTCATTAAAATGGTGAACAATCTGAGGGTTATTAAATTTGCCTTGTCTGAAAAGAAATCACCAAACGCTCATGCATTCAAGCGGTTGAGGCACTTTCAAGAATTTTGAACAGTTAATGGGTGATAACATTGCTTTGGCTGAAACAAATCATCAAAGGCTCATGGAGGTCAGCATTCCATTAAAAAGTGGTGAAAACTGTGGAGAGAGACAAGGTGGAATTATGGGGAAAGTCACAGTCAGCCTCAAGTTGGGCATGTTTCGGTGCTACTTGCTACTCTTGCAGGGACGTTTCAAGTTCGTCTGATGATATGTAAACTTCTGAAATCACTTTGACTTGCCTTGCTGTGTGGAGGGTTACACACACACACACACACACACACACACACACACACACACACACACACACACATACACACACACACACACACATATACACATACACACACATACACACACACACACACACACACACAGATGAAACATACAGAAAAAAAGCTTGCTTGCTCCTAAATGACCGTTCAGGTTTCAAAGGATGCCAGAAAAGAACCAATGACTGTTTCATGTGATTTTGGAATACCCGGATTGTAAGTTATTTTAAGTATGGAGCTTGACACGTGAACTGAGAAAGACAACCAATTGGATCGGTTTCGAATTGCAATATTAGCTGAAGAAACGATCACAAATATTACCAACCCAACCAACCAACCCATTGGATCGATCTCGAATAGCAATATTAGCTGAAGAGACGATCACAAATATTACCAACCCATTGGATCGATCTCGAATAGCAATATTAGCTGAAGAGACGATCACAAATATTACCAACCCAACCAACCAACCCATTGGATCGATCTCGAATAGCAATATCAGCTGAAGAGACAATCACAAATATTACAAACCAACCAACCAACCGGCCCCCTTGGCGCAGTGGTTAGCGCATCGGGCTGCGGGCCGGGAGGTCGTGGGTTCGAATCCCATCAGGGTCATGTGGGTTTTTCGGGCTACGGTCGGCTCCTACCCAGAGTGGAAGTGCTATGGTTCCTATGGGAAGGCTGGAATCACACAGCCGAGTGTCATTCACTTAACGAATGCGACTTTGAGGGTGCTCAGGTTCTGTTTACCTGACCAACACCGCAGGTGCGGCAGTTCTCGGGCCTGGTTGACACCAGGATATATTATGACAGTAAGCGTAGAGTGCTGCCCTGTCACGTAGTCTCAAACCAAATTGGAAATCCATAGCATCATCATTATAATCATCCTCATCTCATTAATCATCTAAAAATTATAAAATGTCCTTGCTCTTGTGGCCCTTCATGCCCGGAGCTCTCATGGTGACCTTGGTCTCATTGTTCCTGTTCCATCCTTCCCTGAATAGTACTTCTGCTGTCAGTCTTCAACGTGTGACGTTCTGGGGGGTCGACGGAGGGACGTGGTGGCGGTCTGCTCTCTGGAGGGGACGCTCACTTAGTCTGGCTCCGCGACTTAGCAGTCAATGTCGTTAGTAGGGGGCATAGTAGGTAGTGGGCTGAGTCCGTTAGCTCGGGACAGACCCACTACTGAACACCGTCGAAGTGACTCAGCAGAAGTGCAGTGTCAACTTCCGAGGGTAGCCTACCGCAACGACCCGACATCCCTCCCTGGAGCGTCTGTAAAATCGACAGGTCTGGCAGCGGAACGAAATTCAGATGTGGATGGAGCAGCGAATGCAGGGACGGGGCGGCGTGAAAGAACACCAAAACAAGGAACAGGTGTAAGGGAAAATAAAAACAAACAAAAAAACCAACCAACCCATTGGATCGATCTCGAATAGCAATATTAGCTGAAGAGACGATCACAAATATTACCAACCAACCAACCCATTGGATCGATCTCGAATAGCAATATCAGCTGAAGAGATGATCACAAATATTACAAACCAACCAACCCATTGGATCGATCTCGAATAGCAATATCAGCTGAAGAAACGATCAAAAATATTACCCAACCAACCAACCCATTGGATCGATCTCGAATAGCAATATCAGCTGAAGAGACGATCACAAATATTACCAACCAAACAATCTGGCATTCTGTACAAACTTAGTGGCTAACCACAGATGGTCTGTATTACTAAGAACACAGGCCATCTTTGAATGCAACTAAACGTTTATACAGCCGATTCCTATGAAGTACCATCTTATCAAACTATATTTTTTTTTTACAACAAGAAAATCCAATAGCATTTGCTATTGAAAAGGCTTCATTACACACACAAACACAACACACACACACACACACACACACACACACACACACACACACACACACACCCACACACACTCACATGCATGCACGCACACACACACAAATACACAGAGAACGGTTTCAAATTTTCCACCAGCAAAACTGTCTGTATGCATCTTTGCAAACAAAGGGGAGCCATGCCAGAACCCTCTCTGGTCCTGAATGGTAATCCTGTCAAGGTTGTTGAAGAATTTAAATTCCTAGGACTGACCTTTGACCGTTGACTAACATTCCTTAAACATATCCAGTATCTGAGAACATCATGTCTGAAAGCTCTGGATGTATTGAAAGTGGTTTCTCATACGGACTGGGGTGCTGACCGCACAGTCCTACTCAGACTTTACCGTGCTTTAATCCGATCCAAGTTGGACTATGGTTGTGTCGTCTATGGTGGAGCCGCAAAATCCAACCTAAGGCTATTAGACACAATACACCACCAGGGTATACGTCTTTGTCTGGGAGCTTTCAGGACGTCTCCAGTACAGTCCTTATATTTTGAGGCCAAAGAACCCTCTCTGAGGCTGCGACGCCTGAAACTCACCCTAAATTATGTGTTGAAACTGAAAGCTATGCCTACAAATCCAGCCTACCAATGCGTATTTCAACCACAATGCTCTGAATTTTTTGAAAGTCACCCAAATGATCGAGCACCTCTGTCTTCTCGGATTCAGTCACATCTGGCCGAATCAAAGATAAAACTCGATCATGTTAGTGAAAATCGATGGACAGAAACACCTCCATGGACATTGCCAGATCCAGTTGTTCGACTTGATCTGACAAGGTTAAAGAAGTCAGAGACAAATGATTTGATTTTTAAACAGTGTTTTAGCCAGTTCTGTACCGAGTTCCCTTCCCATCAACGAATATACACTGATGGGTCCAAAGCTGAAAGTAAAGTGGCATCATCTTCTGTCACAGGTCCTAAACTCGATAGGGCCTTTTCGGCCCGTCTTCCGGATGACAGTTCTGTATTTTCTGCAGAGTTGAAAGCTTTACAGCTAGCTCTGAAACAGGTATATCAGTCAAAAAAGAAAGACTTCCTGATTCTGTCGGATTCCCTATCGGCTCTTACCGCCGTGAAGAGAACTCAGCTAGATCACCCACTGTTGGTCGAAATCCAAGAGCTACATGCATCTCTGATTGAAGAAGGCAAAAGGATTGTGTTTGCATGGGTGCCATCCCATGTTGGAATTAGAGGCAACTCTGCAGCTGATCAAGCTGCTAAAGAAGCCAGAGAGAAAGACTCATCACTGACAAACACACAAAGCATTCAGATTTCAGAACTCGCACCAACATGTACATAAAGTACCTATGGCAGAGTGAATGGGACGAATGTGAAGAAAATAAACTTCATAAGATCGTCCCCCAGCTGTCGGACAGCCTACCCCAATGTCGCCTCAACAGGAAAGAAGAGACAGTTCTCTGTCGCTTACACATTGGGCACAGTCACATTACACATTCGTATCTGCTGAAAGGTGAAGATCCACCATACTGTTTTGGATGTGACGAACCATGGACATTAGAACATGTTCTCACAAAATGTGTAGACGTTCAAGAATTTCGAGACAAACACTACAATGCGGAAACACTGAAGGTTTTATTCCGGGATGTTCCCCCGGACAAGATTTTTAACTTTTTAAAAGAGATCAAGATTTTTTACAAGATTTAAAGTACCAGAAGTGAAAATTATTAATTTTTAGAACCTTCTTTTACAGTGATAGATTTGAATGTAAATAGTCTGAAACGTAGAACTTGCCATATGAAGGGAAAAGAAAATAACTGCATCGGTCTCGAATAGCAGCTAGCATCTGCTGAAGAGACATTAAACCCCAAAAACCAACCAACCAACCAACATACACACACACGCACGCACACACACACACACACACACACACACACACACAAATACTCACATGCACGCACACACACACAAATACTCACACACACACACACACACACACATACATGCATGCACACAGTCACACACACACACACACACACACACACACACCACACACACACACACACACAACACACACACACACACACACACACTCACATGCATGCATGCACTCACTCCATAAAAAGCCGACATGAATAATACCTTTCCGGTTTCAAATGATGCCAAGAACAACCCAAAGCAAATGTACCAATACTACCAATTGAATGACTCAGGTTTCTGTGACTTGATGCCTTGATTCTTCTGCATTTAGTGCATTTACAAACTGAGTGGCAATCATAGATGGTGTGGGTTAGCCAAGAACACCGGCCATCTTTAATTGCAACTTTAAGTCTGTACACAGAATCTACATCTGTCCGGTCAGTAAAAACTGTGTTAAAAAGTTGCCATTAAATATATTGATAAAAATTTTTTTCGTATATATTGATCAAACTTAGTTGCTATAATGCAAATTAAAAACGTCCCGTTCAATCTCATCCAGCCAGTGTTGGATAGATATGAGAGAGACCACGTGCCAGTGTTGGATAGATATGAGAGAGACCACGTGCCAGTGTTGGATAGATATGAGAGAGACCTGCACGTGCCAGTGTTGGATAGATATGAGAGAGACCACGTGCCAGTGTTGGATAGCTATGAAAGAGACCTGCACGTGCCAGTGTTGGATAGATATGAGAGAGACCACGTGCCAGTGTTGGATAGATATGAGAGAGACCTGCACGTGCCAGTGTTGGATAGATATGAGAGAGACCACGTGCCAGTGTTGGATAGATATGAGAGAGACCACGTGCCAGTGTTGGATAGATATGAGAGAGACCACGTGCCAGTGTTGGATAGATATGAGAGAGACCACGTGCCAGTGTTGGATAGATATATATGAGAGAGACAACGTGCTGTTCAGTCCTTACTTTCAACTGCAAATACTGTGATCTGCCAATGTGGGTGTTTTTTAGAATGTAGCACAATTGTGTTGTATGTTCCTGTGCTTTTTACTCGGGGTGGGGGGGGGGGGGGGTAGGGGTGGGAGGGGGATCTTGTCTGCAAATACTCTGCGTGTGTTAAGGTTTTGTTAGTATGTAATGTGTGATTGTTTTTTTCTTCTGCGTTCCCAAACTTTTGACTCCTGGGGTGAATATTATGGGGGGAGATTTGAGTGACAGTATACTCGTTGTGTCTTTACCTGCCGTTAGGGCCGGTAGCAAGACACGGGGGTCAGGTGTGTGCCAGACATACATGTGTGATTGCAAGTGCCGAGACTTTGGCTGGAAACTCGGGATAAAAAACGCATGCATCAGTCTTTGCGTATGCATTGCACACGAGGTAGGGATAACTCCATTCGCTTGGACTCTGTACTCAACATTGACTCTGCCAAATTGATAAATCCATGTCGTACCCAAGATCGAACCCTAGCCGAGGACTGTGGGAAAGTTAGAAATCTCGGCCTACCTGAGATTGAACCCGTGCCGAAGACTTTTTGAAGTGCACAAACCTCTGCCGTAGCTGGGATCGAACCCACGTCAAACACTCTCAGAAATGTAGAAGTTCCTGCTGTACTCGCAATCAAACCAGTCGCACTGAACACGCTCGGAAATGTAAAGGTTCCTACCGTTACCGCAATCAAATCGGTCACACTGAACACGCTCTGAAATTTAGAAGTTCCTGCCATTCTCGCAATCAGACCGGTTGTACTGAACACGCTCGGAAATTAAAAAGCCCTGTCGTATCTGGAATAGAACCGATGCTGAACACTCTCGGAAAGATAGACACCTCTGCCGTACCAGTGATCGAACCCACACTACAAATTCGGGCAAATTCAGATATCCTTATCGTACCTGAGATCGAATCTCCCGAAAACTCTGTGAAAGTTAGAAATCCATATCATACAAGTGATCCAACACACACAGAAAACTCTGGGAAATTAAGAAATCCCTGCCATACCTATAATCAGAACACCCCCCCCCCCCCCCCCCCATAACTCTAGGAAAGATATAAATTTCTGTCGTACCAGTGATCGAACCCACACTGAAAACTCTGGGAAATAAAGAAATCTTTGCTGTACGTACCTGAGATTGCCCCCCCCCCCCCCCCCCCTTATAACTCTGGAAAAGTTAGAAATCCCTGCCCTACCTGAGATCGAAGCTGCGTCAAAGTTGAAATGTGAGAATGATATCTGTAACCACTAGGTTACTACAGTTACAACAGGTAGCTTCTCAGTGACCAAGGTAGAACACCCATTATAAACTTCTCACAGATTTAATAGTAATTTTTTTATTTCATGATTTTGTTAAAATGTCTTGTCTTCTTCTTCTTGGCGTTCGCAGAGGTTACACGATCAGTCCAGCGCTGGTGATAAATGTTGTCGTTTTCTCCAACTCCTGTCGACTGCCATATAGTTTGGTCTGCAAGGGAGTTGGTGACGGCCACACTTCTTTTCGTTCGTCATCTAGTAAGAGACATCGCTGTAAGATGTGTTCCGCTGTTTGGTCTTCTTGACCGCAGGCACAGGTTGGTGATGGCGCCAGCTTGAACTTTCGGTTCATGTGAGCATTGAGCCTGTTGTGGCCAGTACGCAGCCTGATGAGGTTGACTTGCTGCTCTCTGGACATTGTGTGGTAGTCATCTCTGTTTGTCCTTGGCCTCATCAATGCCTTGATGATTGTCTTCTGCTCACTAAAGCTGACACTGTTTTCAGGTTGGTCTTCCACGGCTCCTTCTTTCGCCAGCTCATCTGCCCTTTCATTTCCTGGTATCCCAGTGTGCTGGTATCCACTGGAGGACAACTCTTCTGGTTTGTCTGACCATCTGTAATGCTTTGGCCAGCTGTGTGAGTTTGTCGTGAGTTTGTCGTTCTCTAGGGCCTGAAGGACTGAAAGGGCGTCTGAGAGGAAGACAACTTGGTAGTAAGGGTCTGCGGAGTCCTGAACTAAGGAGGCGGCCTGCATGAGAGCTTCTGCCTCTGCTTTATAGTTTGTGCAGTGTTTGCCAGTGGCAACGCTGGATGTTGCTGTATGTCCCCCATGGAACCGGATCAGAATGCCAGCACCTCCATTGAGCACGGCGTTAGTTGCTGATCCATCGGTGTATGCATGGATCCACGCCTCTTTTGGGTACTGTTCGTCGATCAGGGCTAAGGTGAGTGCCTGTCGAGCTGTGTCATTCTGATCTTCTCCTGAGGTAACATGTGCCTGGTTTCTCTGTTGCCTTGGGGGTTTCCTCTTCTTCTTGAGTCAGAGTGTTCTGTGGGAGGACTTCCCTGTACTGTCGAGAAAGTCTCTTGATCTCGTGTACAAAACTGCTCCGTTTGAGCCGGTTCTTGAAAACGACGTTAAACACCAAATAAAGAAAGGAAAGCCGGTTCTTGGTGAGGTTGCTCAGTCTGTGCTTCATGGGGTGGTCGGGTAGGCACTTGAGCTTCTCGGCCTGTACCATAGTCTTGGCTTCTCTCTGACAGAGGGGTTGGATGGTGGTAAGCTTCTCCATTTCCTTGATGGGCGTGGAGTTCATTGCACCAGTGATGAGTCGGAGGGCCTGGTTTTGCACACGGTCGAGGGTCTGCAGGTTTGTCTTGGCTGAGGTTGACCACGCTGTGGAGCCGTACTCAAGGTGCGGTCTGATTGTTCCCTGGTATACTGTCTTCAGTATCTTCTCGTTCGCTCCCCAGGTGGCACCTGCCAGCTTCCTGAGTATGGCTAGCTTGCGCCGGGCCTTCGTCTCGGCCTGTGCAATGTGTGGTTTCCAGGTCTGCCGTCTATCAGAGGTGACACCAAGGTACGTCGCTTCTTCATCCTCTCTCAGAGGAGTTCCACCAAGCCTAATGGTTCCGGCTTTAATAATAATAATAATAGTGGCAAGCTTATATAGCGCGAACCATGGGGTTAACCCACGCTCTCCGCGCTTTACATCAAACTGAACAATGCAATACATGTTTACAATAAATAGTATCCTAGTTCATACAGTAGTGTAGATGCCATAATGCATTAATTATACAAACAACAACATCCAAAGAAAAACACACACTCACACAAGTTAAAGTGCTGCTAAGTACATAGTAAGAAAAATAATATGTTAAATCACTATATCATAGTCATAGCACACGCACACTCACACACACACACACGCACACACACGCACACACAGCGCAGTCGATCACACCCACACACACAAACACAAGCGTAAAGCGATAGTACAGGGTATTGAAAAAGCGGATCAGGGATCTAAATAGATTTTGAAAAGATGGGTCTTTAAAGCTGCTTTGAAAGAAGGGGTTGAGTCAATGTGGCGGATGTCATATGGGAGAGAGTTCTATATTTTAGGGGCTGCATAGGAGAAGGACCTGTGGCCGAAGGCTTATAGTTCTGACATGAGGAATGCGAAGCATCCGAGAATCGCTGTCTTGAGGGAATGTATACATTCAACATATCTGATAGATAGACAGGAGCAGTCTGAGAGAAAAAACTATGACACAGGGTACAGAGTTTGTAGTCAATGCGAGCTTGAATAGGCAACCAGTGGAGGGTGCGGAGGAGTGGTTTAACGTGATCAGACTTCCTGGCTTTGAGAACAAGTCTAGCTGCTGCATTCTGTACTTTCTGAAGCTTGTTAGTGATGTACAAAGGACATTCAGATAAAAGAGCATTACAGTAGTCCAGTTTAGACAGGACAAAGGCACACATTAGCGTTCTTGTAGCATCAAGAGTTAGGAATTTGCGAATTGAACTGATACGGCTGATTTCAAGGAATGCCGATCTACATACATTTGTCACATGTTTGTCAAGAGACATGTCATCAGAGACAGTGAAACCCAGATTGCGTGCATAAGCTGAAAAAGTAACGTCACAGTCACCAACTTTTAATGCAGCAGGGAGGGGTACAGTACACAGAGCACGGCTAGATTTTATGAGTAGAGATTCGGTTTTGTCGTCGTTTAGTTTTAGTTTGTTTTCTGTCATCCAGGTCTTGACTTTGATGATACATTTCTCTATGTTCTGGGATGCAGCCAGTGCCCGATCAGGGGCGAAGGAATCATGCAGCTGTGTATCATCAGCGAAAGACTGACTAGCGATTGAACATGTTTCAATTAGATTCGACAGTGGTTTGGTATACATAATAAACAGAACAGGACCTAACACTGACCCCTGTGGGACACCGAATGCCACCTCAGCCGATCCTGAGCGGTAACCATCAACTGCTACTGTTTGTTTCCTTCCAGTCAAATATGACTGAAACCAGGCAAGCGCGGTGCCTGAGATTCCATAGTGCTTATTGAGTCGGTTCAATAGCAGTGTATGGTCAATAGTATCGAAGGCTGCGGACAGGTCTAGCAAGGTCAAGATGGAAACTTTACCATGATCGAGTGCAAGCAAGATGTCATTCATGACCTTGACGAGGGCTGTTTCCGTGCTGTGATGCGCACGGTAAGCTGACTGGGACATGCTGAGAAGTAGGTTAGAATTTAAATACTTTAATAGCTGATGTAACACTGTTTTCTCTATGGTTTTAGACAGAAATGGGAGGTTAGAAACAGGGCGATAATTTTTGAGTTCATTTGGGTCGAGAGACTGTTTTTTGAGGAGAGGTTTTACAAGTGCGGCTTTGTACACAGAGGGAAAACATCCAGTCTGCAAACAATCATTGGCAATGTCGACAACAGTTGGGAGTAGCTCATCAAGACATTCAACAAACAATGACGTTGGCAGTGGATCAAGAGAACATGTGCATGGTTTTGATTTGAGAATAAGAGTCCTTAGCATGTCCATAGATACATAATCAAAACTATCAAAAGAAGAGTCCACACATGTGATGTCCTTTGGATCAGATGGGGAAGAATGACTGTCAAGATTAGTTCGAATCAAGTTCACTTTGTCCAAGAAAAAACGGCAGAAAGTATCTGGTAGTGATTCTGTGTCGTGGGAATTGGGGAGAGGAGAAACTTTCTTGCGACCAATCAGCCTATTTGTTATGGTAAATAACTGTTTGCTTGAAAAACAATCAGAAATCTGACTTGAATAGAAGGCTCGTTTCGCTCCGTCTACAATGTTGGCGATAACCCGTTTGGCGGCATTGAACATTTGTTTATGTACGGTTAACCCTGATTTTAACCACTGACTCTCTGCCCGTCTTCGCTGCTGCTTTGCCTGGGTCAGTTTATCCTTTACAGCAGGATACCAGGGGGCAGTTTTGTTTGGACGTACCGTACATTTGGTCATAGGAGCATGGCGGTCGAGTACCTGACATAATACAGAGTCAAGCTTGTCAACGGTGGGGCACAACAATGGGGACACAACTGAGAGCAAGTCTGACTTAAATGCTTCTCTGTCAATAGCGCGTAGTTTACGTATCTCCTTGCATGCAGCGGGAGAGGGTGGGGTATGCACGTTTAGCTCTCACAAAACACAAAAATGATCAGAGGTAAGGCCGTGAGACACGACAGATGACAGGAGAATGTTGTTGTCGGGCCTAAATATGATCCAGTCTAGAATGTGTCCATCGGTATGGGTGGGCTGGGTAACTGATTGTTCAAAATTGAAAATGTCCAGATAGTTTGTAAGTTTGGCAGTGGATGGGTGGTTCAGGCGATCATAGTGGAAGTTCACATCACCAAGGATGATACAGTTGCCAGACAAAGAGTTGCACAGTTCCAGCAAGTGTGGAAATTCTTCGAAAAACATCACCACAGTTAATTTGTTTTTTCTACTAGGTGGGGGGGCGGTAGACACAGACAAAGTTGATAGTTTTCATTGGAAAAGTTAGCGTAACACGCACGACTTCAAACGATGTGTGTGTAAATGAAAACGACTGAGATACGGTGAAGTTCTTTGCAAATGAGTCTCTGTAGATGACAGCGATACCTCCTACCTTTCTGCTTTGGCGACAGTGTGAATAGGGTGGTGGAGGATTTCTCCTTGTTGATGGAGACACACCAATCTTCTGCCCATGCGTTCAGCCTATCTGCCGCTTGCTGCATTCTGTAGGTGGCAGTACTTGCGTGCTCCTCCTTGCACCAGATCACAAGGTCGTCTGCGTAGAGAGCTCAGCTTTGTCTTGTAAAATTGTCCTTAGTTTTTTGTTGTAAATGTTATTTTTGTACCCTTTCTCAATCTAAAATTTGTTGATTTCTTTAATGATTAGCAGTTTGTACATAGCGTATGTGTTTGTGTGTGTGCTTGCGTGTTTTTGTTTGTATGCATATGTGCTTGCGAGTTTTTGTTTGTAGGCATGTATGTGTGTCTGTCTGTGTGTGTCTGTGTGTGTGTGTGTCTGTCTGTTTTAATTAAAGTTGTTTATTGTTATTTACTTGTTATTAGTGGGGTGTTTTTTTGGATAAATATTAATTGTTTGGAACTTTGTTCAGTAAAATTGTTGACAGTTTTAACGACTACCAGTGTTTACATGTTTGGACTGTGTGCGTGTGTGTGTGTGTTTGTGTGTGCTTGAGTGTTTAAGTTTGAATGCATGTGTGTGGGTGAGTGAGTGTGTTTGTGTGTGGCTGATAACTTGATCATAACATGGCAGCCTAGTTTTAAACAACTACAACAGTTGAATCAGTAAATAAATAAAAATACATATAAAACACACACACATACCGGAACACGATTACAAACAAACACTGTGACACACACAGTACATATAAATCAGAAAAACTAAACAAACCCAAATAAAAAAATTATACAAACTAAAATCCCACACTCACACACATACACACACACACACACACACACACACACACACACACACACTTGAGGTTACATGCACACAAGTTATTTTTTCACGTTAAAACAAAGAGAGGTACAGAAAAGCGTGCTATCCTTCTTAGCGCAACTACTACCCCGCTCTTCTTGTCAATTTCACTGCCTTTGCCATGAGCGGTGGACTGACGATGCTACGAGTATACGGTCTTGCTGAAAAATGGCATTGCGTTCAGTTTCATTCTGTGAGTTCGACAGCTACTTGACTAAATATTGTATTTTCGCCTTACGCGACAAATGATTAAATACACGTGTAATAAATATTTCATACTCGTGTAAGAAATGATTAAATACACGTGTAATTAACATTTCATGCGCGTGTATGAACAATGTTTTACACGTGTATTTAATCATTTCTTACACGTGTATGAACAATGTTTTACACGTGTATTTAATCATTTCTTACACGTGTATGAACAATGTTTTACACGTGTATTTAATCATTTCTTACACGTGTATGAACAATGTTTTACACGTGTATTTAATCATTTCTTACACGTGTATGAACAATGTTTTACACGTGTATTTAATCATTTCTTACACGTGTATGAATTATTTATTACACGTGTATGAATCAATCATTACGCGCGTCTTAATTATTTAGTACGCGCGTATGAATCATTTCTTACGCGCGTATGAATTATTTATTACACGCGTATTAATTATTTATTACGCGCGCATAGGTTATGAGCCAAACGGCTTTCCATATACCCCCTCCCCACCCCCCCCCCCCCCCCCCCCCCCGAACATTTTGATTAAAAACAAGGAAAATAGAGCTATCTGGTGCAATCTGAGCTATCATTTTTCTTTATTTTCAAATTTTATCTTTTAATTTGATTATTTATTTTCAAAGTAGGGGGAAATACCTAATTAATTCTATTAATTATTAACTTATTACAATTTATTTTAGGTCGATCATTTATTCAACGCCGATGCAAAATTGTCGTCGAAGACCAGCGCAGGTAACGAGGTTATAGTGACGGCGATGTATCCAAGGGAAACAACTGTAAAAACTGCATGGCCAGGGAAATACACAGACTGAGTTTCTTCCCCTATCCGACCGTTCCTAACTGATTACTTTGACCAGACCAAATGGGGAATCCATTTTATTTCATTACTTTATTGTCCCATCGCTGGGAAATTCGGGTCGCTTCCTCCCAGTGGAAAGCTAGCAGCAACGGAGTCGCGCTACCCAGGTGTCTGCGTGTTTAGGTGTATTCAGCCACCTGCACTTATGGCAGAATGACCAAGGTCTTTTACGTGCCATTGTGATGACACGGGGGTGGGACATGGCTTCCGTCTCTGGGTCTGCACATAAAGTTGACCCGTGTCCGTCCCAGCGCGGCCCGAATTCGAACCTGCGACCTTCCGATCACAAGTCCAGTGCTCTACCAACTGAGCTACCGGGCCCCCCGGAACATTTTGATTAAAAACAAGGAAAATAGAGCTACAGTGGTCGCCGGTTAATATGACCGCGGTTAATATGACCAGCCGCGTATTATGACCAATTTTACCCGGTCCGGAATTGTCCTTCTTTGTTATGTATTAGAAAAAGCCGCTTAATATGACCACAACGCCGCTTAATATGGCCACATTGTTTCGAGAAAATGGCAACAAGTTCACATCTTTTTCAGTTTGAAATCACTCGGGGGGAAAAATACATACGATTTTTTGAAAAAGGCAAAAAGGCGTGCGATATTTTCTTTCTTTTTCGTGAATGAAACTAAAGTGATCAGTGATCAGTGCTCAGTGATCTCTAATGTCGCGATCATTATTCTCTCTCTTTTTTTCCCCGAGACTGAGCGTCATAAAAAAGGCAAAAAAGCGTGCGATCTTTTCATCATTTCCCGTGAATAAATCTAAAGTGATCACGAACATTATTCTCTCTCTTTTTGGCAAACAGAGCACGAGCCAACCAATCTTTCAGTCTGACTCAAGAGGAAACAATGTCGAAACGAAAACGCCAAGATCGGACAGCCGAGGAAAAGCTAGAACTTATTGACAAATTTAAAGCTCTACCATCCTGTAGTATGCGTGAGAGTGCTGCACAGTTGGGCGTCAACAGAGGATTTTTGACAAACATTCTCAAGAATGAAGACAGCGTGAGGAAGGAGTGCGCAACGCAGGATTTACCGCAATGAAAGCACCTACGACATGGACAAGACAAAGATGTGGAAGATGGTCTTTTTCAGTGGTTCCAGAAGATGAGAGCAAAGAACGCGCCAATTCATGGACCATTGTTGTGAACAAAAGCAGAAGAATTGGCAACGGCTCTCGGACACACTGAATTCAAACCAACCGATGGATGGTTTTCTCGTTGGAAAGTTCGCAACGGCTTGACATTTCATAACATTCACGGTGAAGCCCAAGACGCCGATTTTGATGCTGCTAAGACATGGAAAGACGACGTCCTTCCGAATCTGCTCGCAGATTATGCCCCATCGGAAATTTACAATGCTGATGAAACCGGGATTTACTTCAGAGCTTTGCCGGACAGCACATACGTCTCGAACAGTGAAAAGAAATCGGCCAGGGGGTTTAAAACGGCCAAAGACAGAATAACTGCGCTGGTGTGTTGCAACATGGTTGGGGAGAAGAAAAGGATGATGGTTATTGGAAAGTCGAAAAAACCGCGCTGCTTCAAACACGATTTTTTTTAAGTCGTTTTCTCTAACATCGGTTAATATGACCAGCCGCTTATTATGACCATTTCATCCCGGTCCCAAAGTGGTCATATTAACCGGCGACCACTGTATCTGGTGCAATCTGAGCTAAGCATTATTAAGCGCATGCTGTTGCTTTTTCTGCACATGAACACAAGCAGACGATCAGAGCACAGTCTTTTTTTTTTTACCTCTACTGATTAACATTGGCAATTGGGAATGAACAAACCATCAACCCAACGTCCGCCCTATCACTCTGCACAAAAACAACCATAGCCCGCGCCCCTACCGTAAACAACCTTGTATATGCCCAGTATTGAGTAAACGCCCACCCCCTACTTTGGGCCGAAACCTGTGCATAGGGCATACTACCTAGCAAACGCCCAACCCCCACTTCTTGATTATTGATGTCACAAACATCATTATTGGAACATTTGTGTTTAATTGTTTGTTAACTTACGCATGCGGCACAGAGTATTCATCCGAGTGTATAATGATTCGAAAATTATTCTGCGCGAGCACACACACATACACACACACACACTCTCTCTAACACATGCAGACATCAATATAGTGCATACACAGGCAGGTGAAACACACACACACACACACACACACACACACACACACACACACACACACACACACACACAGGAACTTAAAAACAAAAGGCAAAACTATGTGTAACTTTAAAGTCATCCAATGTATCTTCCGTACTACCAGGGATGTTGCTACAAATTCATACCTATAGGACAAATGTCCTGAGTTCTTCAGCATCAATAGGACATTTGACCGCTTTCAGAAAGTGTAATAGGACATTATGAATTTGCGCCAAATAGCTTATAACACATTCCATGGAATTGTTCCAAAGTCATGCGCCCACACACCCACACCCACGCGCGAGCGCTGTAGAACACACACATAATATCGTAAATACATCAACACAGTGTGCGTATAATGTTGTATTTGTTTAGTTTCAAAGAAACCACACAAAAAAACCAACATGAACAACTTCAGAGCTCTTACTTTGATTAAATACTGCATGATTTGGATAAAAGTTGACAAACAAAATGATCGGTTTGATCTAATGCTGATCTTTTGCAGGCTTTAGGGTTTTTTTTCAGCGGCATAATTCAGCAGGGCCGGACCCAGGGGGGGGGGGGGGGGGTTCCAGGGGTTCCGGAACCCCACCCCTGGAAAAAGCATGTACCTGGCTTTGAGTGTTTTTTTTTTGTTTTTTTTGTTTTTTTTAAATAAATTTTGTGTGTGTCTCTAACAAATTTTATTCAATGTGAAATCCGATGAGAAAAAGGTACCCCCCCCCCCCCCCACCTTCGCTGATTTGCCCCCCAAAAAAGGAGGAACCCCCCCCCCCCCCCCCCTTACAACTCATTTGGTCCGGCCCTGTTCAGTGCTTCGTCTCGTATGGAAAACAAAAGCAGACTACAAATTTAGTCAGTTGGAGTTGTCTCCCGTACTCCTGTAGCATGCACTGATCTAAAAAGAATCCACTATTTTTAGATCAGTGCGCTGCACCGAGACGGTTATACCCAAACGGCGCACTGACAAAAGAAAAGATCCGCACGCGGCACTGACAACTTCAGTGTCAGCTGAACACGAGAGCGTTCGGTCTTTTAGAAGATTTGTATCTTGAAATGAAAATTAACGAATATCGCGCTGCCCGAAGGAATGGAGTACATATCGGACAATGACCACGCTCAGGCTAAAACGATAGGACATCTGACCGACATGCGGCAATGTGAATCGGACATTTGGGGATTTTCATCGTTATATGTCCGATGTCCGACGCTTAACGACATCCCTGTACTACATGTTTCACATTCTGTACACTTGGATCCATAATGTACCTGTAGGTTCAGAAACTGATAGTTTAACTTATCTCTTACAAAAAAAAAGGTTCAAGTGACACACAGTGCCACAAGAAGCAGGTAAAACCAGCAACAGATGGGTGTCATTTTGCATTGTAGTTAACACAAGTAACATACACTGCAACAAGAAGCAGGTAAAACCAACAACAGATGGGTGTCATTTTGCATTGTGGTTAATACAAGTAACATACACTGCAACAAGAAGCAGGTAAAACCAACAACAGATGGGTGTCATTTTGCATTGTGGTTAATACAACAGCAAAAGAGAAGTAGGTAGCAGGGAGTATCATGGGCGTGTCTGGAATCTGCGTATGGCTTCTCTAGTGGGCGATACTGGCGCTCTGGGGGGCATTGTGACGTGTTACATTATGCTATCTCTATTTCAAAAGTGTCAGCAACAGATTCCTCTGGTTCACATTGTATATGTACGTCAACACCACTGGATGCAGTCTCATGTGAAAATATGTTGTTTGTGTCACAGGTCATCGTCAAATTGTGTTTTCTGCTTGCTTCACCTTCCATAACTTCTGCCGGTTCACTGTTTACTTGCGCCACATGGACATTTGGAGCGTTCTCTGTAGCAGACTCCTCTGGTTCAAGCTTAACTTGTACCACATCAAAACTGGAAGTACTTTCTGTAGCAAACTCCTCTGGTTCAGTTTTTACTGGCACAATATCAAAACTGGAAGTACTTTCTGTAGCAGACTCTACTGGTTTACTTATTACTGGCACAATATCAAAACTGGAAGTACTTTCTGTAGCATACTCCTCTGGTTCAGTTTTTACTGGCACATCAAAACTGGAAGTATTTTTTGTAGCAGACTCCTCTGGTTCAAGCTTTACTTGAACCACATAAGAACTGGAAGTACTCTCTGTAGCAGACTCCTCTGGTTCAGTTTTTACTCGCACCACATCAAAATGGGGAGTATTAGTGTCTGCAGCCGATTCCGCTGGTTCAAAATCAGATCTCACTTGCACCACTTGAAATTGTTGATTACTGTCTGTGGCATATTCCTCGGGCTCAAACTTGACTTGAACCTCATGAAAACTTGGAGTACGCCTAGGGTCCGCTGCCTGTATCTTGCGGTAGAGTTGACTGTTGACAGGCACATGAAATGCCAGTGACCTCTGATGTGTTGTTCCTTTCTTCTTTGGTCCGCTGCACAGACACATTAAACAATTCATCACCCTACCAACAAACCAGTTGACAATGAAATGCGTGTATGTGTGTTTGCCTGTAGTTGTATGTGTGCATGTTGTGCGTGTGTGTGAGAGAGAGAGAGAGAGAGAGAGAGAGAGAGAGAGAGAGAGAGAGAGAGAGAGAGAGAGAGAGAGAGAGAGAGATGAGGGAAATATGTGTGTGTGTGTGTGTGTGTGTGTGTGTGTGTGTGTGTGTGTGTGTGTGTGTGTGTGTGTGTGTGTGGTCTGTGTGTGTGTGTGCTGTCTGTGTGTGTTTGTGTGTGTGTGTGTGTCTGTGTGTGTGTTTATGTGTCCACATGCATGTTTTGGGGTGAATCATTTCATTAGCAAGGATGCACAATCTAGACAGCCAATCAGAGTGTCGGACCCCAGTCTTGGCCACAAATAGAACACTATTTATAGTGTGCACTTTATACAACAAAATATACAGACATGCATAATGTATAGTACAATTTGTATGAGTTATGAAGAATTAGAGGGATGAAGAAGCAGCTCACTTGGGATATGAACATTTGTTTTTCATTTCCATAACTGACTTTACTATCCGATTTGTGAGAAATGCACATTGCTTCTTTCCAGTGAAAAGCTAACAGCAAACAGCAGCCTTGCTTAAACCCTGGCATGTGCAAGTTTTGAAGAAATCACCCACCTACACTTTGGGCAGAATGACAGGGGCGGATCAGTTGCTTTGTAAGGGGGGCGGGGGTGCACTTTGAATCGAAAGTGAATGTGATGGGTGCGAAGCGCTCGAATTTGCTAGGGGGGTCCGGGAGCATGCCCCCCCCCCCCCCCCCCCCCCGGAAATTTTTTTGGCCCAAAGAAGCAAAATGGTGCCATCTGGTGCCATTTGAACTTAGAAATGGTTTTTTTTGCTGGAGGGGGGTGCACCTGCACCCTCTGCACCCCCCCCCCCTCGTCCGCCCCTGAATGACCAAAATATATTATATTCACCTGCCAAAACAATGACAAGGAAGTGGGGCATGGATACCATCCCTACGTCTGCACATAAAGCCGTGATTAGAGGATTAAAGGTCCCGTGCTATACACTGAGCTACAACGATTAATCTGAGTACTTACACGGGCTCTGAAGAAGAGATGTTGGATGCTCTGGACCGCGGTTCAGGTGCCCACGCACCAATCACCCGGCCTGCAGTGGATGGTGCAGGTGTACCTGTGGTCGGTGCATGTGCACTAGTGGACAGATCAAGTGCAGTGTACGGGGTGAACGGTGCAGGTGTCCTTTGACCAGAGGAGGGTGCAGGTGTCCTTGCTCTAGAGGAGGGTGCAGGTGTCCTTGCACTAGAGGAGGGTGCATGTGTCCTTGCACCAGAAGAGGGTGCAGGTGCCCTTGGACCAGAAGACTGTGCAGGTTTCCGGGGTGCAGGTGTCTTCGGATAGTAGTTTTTAATTCGCCGATGTGGTCTAGCGTAGTATCTGAGGAATACACAACAATCATCATCTAATCAGAGACAGAATCACAAGAAACACACACACACACACACTTATATTCAACAAAAGTCACGTAAAGCAATATCACACCATATTGCAATCTGTCAGCCTGTAAGTAAAAGATGAACACTGAAAACCAGTTATTGAGACTACATGTAGCAAGGCTTGGCTAAATAAAACCAGTTATTGAGACTACATGTAGCAAGGCTTGGCTAAATAAGTAGAGGTTACATGCCGAGTCTCAGTGATTATCAAAAATAATGGTCGAAGTTAGCGGATCATGAAAAATGCGAGCTTTAGCGAGCTTTTTCATGACCGCGAACTGAGACCATTATTTTTGATAATCACTGAGACGAGGTGTGTAACCTCTTTATTCCTCCTTTCTTCAGTTATTCAAAGAAAAGAGGAGTTTTTTTGCGAAAGTTTGATCGAATCCTATTCTCTCAACCAGTCAACCTGCGCAGGCGATCGATTAATGCGCGGTTGTATAGTTCCGTGCAAATCATTCCATTCTGTTAACACTTCTTGTCAGTTTTCCTATTTTGGGCTAAAATCAAGTACACAGATATGCTGTTATTCTGCTGTGGCGGCAAAGGCAGATATTGTGTGTTCTGTATATGTTTTGGTATCGTTTAGGATAATGTTTTTTCGTCAAATGGGACTAGCAGACGAACTTTTGCACCCGTGTTCCAACGTTAAAAACTGTATGAAGTTAAGTTTTCTGGGGAAAATAGTGTATGAAACCGCTTTATGTTGTTTAAATTGATGAGATGTGTGCATTTGGTTGCGTGTGATCTGTTTATTAAATGAAATATTGTTGAAAACTGACCGTCGGATTGCAGTCTGTTGTCGAAGAAACTGAGTGAAAAGAAGGGGAACTACTCTTGTCGCTAGACAAAGTATGAGTTACTTGCCTTGGGAAATTGCTTGTGATGAACGTCTGATCTAGATTCAGAAAACAACCGAACTCATGGATTTTATATGGAGATTCATGTGTTCAGGCCTGTAGTTGTTAATTTAAATGCGGTATGTTTGTATTGTTTGCTCCAGAGATGTATACTTCGTACATTAGAGCGTTCGGAACTTTTCAGTCGCAAAAAGTAGTACCGAAACAGAACAGCTTCTCAACCCATTGCACTATCGAGGATTCAGGCTGTTGCTGGGTCGTTATTTGTTTGGTTGCTGGGTCATTATCGAAAAATAACTACCCCTACAAGTTTACAGAGGTAAAGAAGCAGAGGGGGGAATAAAACCTATTATTGAGACTACATGTAGCAAGGCTTGGCTAAATAAAACCAGTTATTGAGACTACATGTAGCAAGGCTTGGCTAAATAAAACCAGTTATTGAGACTACATGTAGCAAGGCTTGGCTAAATAAAACCAATTATTCCCCCCTCTGCTTCTTTACCTCTGTAAATTTGTAGGGGTAGTTATTTTTCGATAATGACCCAGCAACCAAACAAATAACGACCCAGCAACAGCCTGAATCCTCGATAGTGCAATGGGTTGAGAGGTTGTTCTGTTTCGGTACTACTTTTTGCGACTGAAAAGTTCCGAACGCTCTAACGTACGAAGTATACATCTCTGGAGCAAACAATACAAACATACCGCATTTAAATTAACAACTACAGGCCTGAACACATGAATCTCCATATAAAATCCATGAGTTCGGTTGTTTTCTGAATCTCATCTGCCGTGCTGAAGCCGTTCATCACAAGCAATTTCCCAAGGCAAGTAACTCATACTTTGTCTAGCGACAAGAGTAGTTCCCCTTCTTTTCACTCAGTTCCTTCGACAACAGACTGCAATCCGACGGTCAGTTTTCAACAATATTTCATTTAATAAACAGATCACACGCAACCAAATGCACACATCTCATCAATTTAAACAACACAAAGGGGTTTCATACACTATTTTCCCCAGAAAACTGAACTTCATACAGTTTTTAACGTTGGAACACGGGTGCAAAAGTTCGTCTGCTAGTCCCATTTGACGAAAAAACATTATCCAAAGCGATACCAAAACATATACAGAACACACAATATCTGCCTTTGCCGCCACAGCAGAATAACAGCATATCTGTGTACTTGATTTTAGCCCAAAATAGGAAAACTGACAAGAAGTGTTAACAGAATGGAATGATTTGCACGGAACTATACAACCGCGCATTAATCGATCGCCTGCGCAGGTTGACTGGTTGAGAGAATAGGATTCGATCAAACTTTCGCAAAAAAACTCCTCTTTTCTTTGAATAACTGAAGAAAGGAGGAATAAAGAGGTTACACACCTCGTCTCAGTGATTATCAAAAATAATGGTCTCAGTTCGCGGTCATGAAAAAGCTCGCTAAAGCTCGCATTTTTCATGATCCGCTAACTTCGACCATTATTTTTGATAATCACTGAGACTCGGCATGTAACCTCTACTTATTGAGACTACATGTAGCAAGGCTTGGCTAAATAAAACCAGTTATTGAGACTACATGTAGCAAGGCTTGGCTAAATAAAACCAGTTATTGAGACTACATGTAGCAAGGCTTGGCTAAATAAAACTTGAAGAACAAGAACTTGCTCTCGTCTTTGCAAAGTATGCAAACGTAGTACAATAACAACTGGATTTTGTTCTTTATCCTGAGCCAATTTCAGAAGAAACCTGACATATCTGTATTTTTTGGATTGAAGAAAATGTAGGGAATAACAATGAAAGCCCTATTGAATTTGTTCGTGTATTTTTAGTTTAGATTTTTTTTATGAAGAATCTCAATCTAAAAAAATCGGGTCTTAAAAAGGAGTGAGTCTGAAAATGGGGGTATGCTTACAGAGGTAATATGAACTGAGAGTCTGAGGAGACAAGGTCTTAAAAAAAAAGGGAGTCTTAATTAATATGGGAGGTCTTAAAAGGGGGGTGGGGGTGGGGGTTCCACTGTATAGTCATTTTGCTTAACCGTTTGTTCATAATGTTTGTAATGGAGCATAGAGTGTAGTGAAAACACAATCCTCACAGGTTGAGCAGAATCCCTGCCAGCATTTCGTCTGATTTGACGTTGAGTGCTGTGACCAGCTGGACCCATCGCTCCCACTGCTGTCCCAGGAACACGGAGCGTTTGCTGTGCTCCCTGCTCGTTTCCCGTCTCCGCTGCTTCCTCTCCTGCCCGCTCAGCTTGGGTCGTTTACATCTGGGTTCAATTTCTTCCACGAGTCTCTTTGCCCTGCTGGAGACGGAATCATCGCTGTCTGTGCCCAGAGTTGGCGTGCTGCCGCTGCTGCACCTGTTTTGATTCCGCTGCGCAGCATTATTGTTATCTTGCAGAAATATCTCGTCACGCTGCATGTCCTCTTCTTCCTCTTCTTCCTGCGGACAGATCAAGTCTTTTTTTTTTCTTTTTTTTTTTGGTCCTTGAATAAAGCATACTGGAAATAGCAGAATCCATGATGTTTGGAAATAACTGTCAAGTTTAACTCAGAGATACTGTAGCAAGGGGATCGCCAACTCTGCGCGCCGCTACATAATACTGCTTGCGAGGTCTCGCACAGCGCCAACGAACGCAATATTTGTGTCCAACTTACTTCCGATGAAGCAGAAATGGATGGATCTCTGCTTGATATATCTAGATTTATTATTATATGCAATTTATATCGCGCACATATATCAAGGCGATTCAAGGCGCAGGGATTTATTTATGCCGTGTGAGATGACATTTTTTACACAATATATCACGCATTCACATCGGCCAGTAAATCTCAAGCCAATTAAGGCGAATATTTACTTTTCACGGCCTATTATTTCAAGTCACACGGGTATTTGGTGGACATTTTTTATCTATGCCTATACAATTTTGCCAGGAAAGACCCTTTTGTCAATCATGGGATCTTTAACGTGCACACCCCAATGTAGTGTACACGAAGGGACCTCGGTTTTTCGTTTCATCCGAAAGACTAGGAATTATTCAGGTTGGTTGTTATTTTCATGCTCCTATTGGTTAAATCGAAGTTAACAATGGTAATATATATTTTAAATGGATGCGATGTTTGTTCTTCAGCATTCGAAATTGTAGTGAAATGCGGAATTTCGAGTTTTAATCGCCACAGAAAAACGTAAACACTGAATGCGAGCGATCGACATCGGTTTCGAAGCTACTGGGTATTTCTCTGTGTTGCTCCCAGTGATGAATTCGAAGTTAATACTAGAAATAAGTATTTTCAATGATCCCGATCTTTGTTTGTTTACTTTAGCATGAGAAATGGTATTATCACACTGAAGTTTTAGATCTAATCGCCACATGAAAACGTAAAACATTTGAAAGATCGACATCGGGTTTGGAGTCCCTTTCTTTCTTTATTTGGTGTTTAACGTTGTTTTCAACCACGAAGGTTATATCGTGACGGGGAAAGGGGGGGGGGGGGGGGGGGGGAGATGGGATAGAGCCACTTGTTAAGTGTTTCTTGTTCACAAAAGCACTAATAAAAAAATTGCTCCAGGGGCTTGCAACGTAGTACATATATGACCTTACTGGGAGAATGCAAGTTTCCAGTACAAAGGACTAAACATTTCTTACATACTGCTTGACTAAAATCTTAATAACCATTTACTATATTCTATACAAGAAACACTTAAGGGTAAAAGGAGAAACAAAATCCGTTAGTCGCCTCTTACGACATGCTGGGGAGCATCGGGTAAATTCTTCCCCCTAACCCGCGGGGGGTTTTGGAGTCCCTGGCACTGGGTATGTTTCGGTAAAAACTAATTAATAGAATGACATTGTCTGTTTCTAAAAGGTATTCCTGATTCTTTAAGGCCCCAGTACTGGGTGTATTTTCGTTTATTTTTGTTGTGAATGTGAAGCTTCTAATTACCCTATTGTTATGCCATTTTGACATAAAGTAGATAAATGACAATACTATCGATGAAAAATAAGAAAAGTATCTTAAAAGGCACACAACTGTTATGCAAATTAATTTATGAACAAAACGCCAAATATGGTAACGCGAAATTTCGATATGCTTTATACAAGATTTTTTAGATTCCAACAATACATGTAGGAACAAAAAGACTTTTTTGATATCATGTACATCAGTCTTTTATCTTGGTTTTGTTTTATGATAAAGCTTTTAAGGTCAATATTTTATCGGCTGCAAATGATTTAAAATGCAGAATTTTGGGGGTAAATTTTTTTTATATAAAACAAGAGGCGAAGCCTTCAAGGCTCACGTAAGAAATCGACAAACAGTAACACAAACTCAATCACTCCGTCACACACACACACACACACAGTACACACACACACACACACAGAAAGAGCATAGGTGAAACTGTGCAAGAAAGCGAGACACTAGATCTAGATCTGTCGTAGCCTACTTACATGGACACGACTGCCAAATAGTCTCGGCCCGCTCAAAATAACAATCACCGAGACTTTCAGTAATTCCATCGCGTGACGTCTAACCAAGTTGTACGTCATAATGTGACGTCAATGTAATATGACGTCTTCAAATGTTAAAGTTTCTACCACATACATACATACATACATACGCACGCACGCACGCACGCACAGACAGACAAAAGTTAGCATCGCATAGGCTACACTTCGTGAGCCAAAAATTACTCAACCGTCAACTGACATACAAACAAATCCATAAAACAAAACTAAGGTGTGCATGCAAAGTATGCCAAATCCCAAGTCTGTGTCTTGAAAATTGAAGAAAATATTATGTAAAAACCTACGATAACACTGAATTTGTAACAACTTTCAGACCCCACAAAACATGGTTTGACATGGTCTTGTTGAGCCTCAGTGACCCCCTGCCTATAATCCTCACACAACATGCCATGATCACTGTCACTATCACTATCACTGTCAGTGTCACTGCTGTTACACTCAAACTGATCACTGCATTCATTGCTCTTTTTTGAAGAATCAGGGCTGAATATTGGCGGTCGCCCGATCGCCCCCGGCAACCCAGGTCTCAAGGCCAACCAGCTTTTACAAATGCATCTGCCTTTGATCTGACCGCCCATCCAGAGCAAACATATTCCCCCTCTGTATTTTTCCTTTGATGTGCCTGTTATGTACCACTGATCCAGTTTCTGGGAAATGTATAGGTCATTGACTGCAGGGATACTCATTAAGATCGTTTTCTAAAATTTAACACCAGCTTTGCTGACCAACTTAGTACAAGTAGTGACAGTACTACTGCTGTCAATTATTTCCCTTCAACTAAAGAAGTAAAACAACAAACCGATCCAGTATATGTGATAAAGAAGAAAAGACAGACCTTCAACAATAGGATAAGGGGTGCAACTCTGCAACTCTTCTGAATCAAAAGCATAAAGATCACCTGTAAACAATAGACCCTATCGGTATTCCAAGCTCTCGTAATCTCTCGCAAGCTTCAGCGCGTTACAGCGATCTCGTGCGAGCTGCACAAGCGAAGGTTCGGAGTTCTCGCGATGTTCAAAGCATAACAAAGAGCGTGTCTCGCGAGAGCTGCTCAGATACCGAAATTCCGAAAAGGTCTATTCTAGGATCAGGAAATCTGAACATCTGTTTGTTTTCATTTGGAAATAGAAATGAAATATAATGCTTTTGATTCAGAAGAGACCCTAAATTTCGGCGCCGACCTTAAACTTTTTTTTTCCAAACTCAAAAAATGTTCCCATTTGTCCAAGCTCAAGATGTAAGATGTCTCAAGTCTTCTTTTCGGTTTCATCATGGAAATATCAGACCAGGTAAACAAAGAAAAACATGTCATACTCTTTCAGTCTTTGTCACAGATTTGTAAATTGTGTTGATCGAGTGTCTTGTCTCTATGTATAGTGAATTCAGTCTCTTTGCGCGATTTTTAAAGTTAGTTTTATTGGTCTACATTTGGGGGGGGGGGGGGAATCCCTACCTACCTACCCTATTTTTTTTTAGCCATGTTACCAGAAACAGACAATTTTTTTTTTTGGCCTTATTTATGAAGTAAGCTGTGGTAAGTTTGGCTGGTATGCAACTTTTATACTTCTGCTTGATATAACAGTAATATTAATAACACACACATAAAGAAAAAGAAAAACAAGAAAGCAACTTAGAAACAAAATTGTAGTCAGCTTTTTATACACAACAAAAAACATAATTTAAATCTAAAAAAATTGCTGATTAACTCTTTTGTTTAAAGTGTGTGTTTATGTGGTAAGTAAAGTTCCATAGTAAAATAATTACTTTGTAAATTGTGTGGTAGGGGGTACATAAAGGGGGTAACTTTTAGTTTTAGTGAGGTTTCGTGTGTGATTGTGTGACAGGGTGTGAATGTTGTTTTGATTTCTTGTTTCTTTGTGGCGGCTTTTATTTTAAATTCTTTATTAAAACAAGGTTAATTATCATTATATTAAAATATACTTATAGCATTTTAGTCATCAAGTTTTGTGTGTGTTTGTGGTAGTTATTAGTAGTGCAAATCCACATGTATGTGTTAGGCGCGTTTGATCGATCTGCGCGATCGCGCTGCGCGTTTGGTGGATCGATCAAACGCGCACACATCGATCGATGTGTGCGCGTTTGGTGGATGCAAAGAACTTATGATACAAAGAATACAAGAATCGTTAAAACGCGCAGCTCTTATACTTGCGCATTTGGACGATCTGTCACAAAGTAAGTCCCTACCACACACATCGCATGCCGGAAGTGAAAAGTTTCAAATACAGGAATGTTCCGAAATATACCCCAACAACGTTTTTGATTACAATTCAGCTCCTTTTTTGTTGTTTTTAATTACTGCTGAGCTCTATTCACATAGGCTCAAGTTAGTTTTATTGCTTCATTCTCTCTTGATTGCTTCATTCTCTCTTCATTCGTTTAACTGATACATGATGGAGAGGTTTAGGCACACACTGCAAGTCACAGTGGAGGCAGATACATCAGCCATGTGTCCCAAATCAAGCTTGATGTCAAGCGAAAAGTTCAATACGGTTGTGAACCACCTAAGAGACACACACCGGCGCACACACACACACACACACACACACACACACACACAAACATGCACATACACCCAGACACATACACACCCAGACACACACACACACCCACACACACATACTGTTTAGACACTTATAGCTAGGCCTACTTCCGGTCATAACTTCCGGTCATTGCCAGCAGACGTGTGTGTGCGTAGTACGATGGTGATTTGTGAGACGGATCGTCCAAATGCGCAAGTATATATATAAGAGCTGCGCGTTTTAACGATTCGTGTATTCTTTGTATCGATCAAACACGCACACATTGATCGATGTGTGCGCGTTTGATCGATCCACCAAACGCGCAGCGCGATCGCGCAGATCGATCAAACGCGCCTAAGGCCTAAAAAAAAAATAGGTGTGGTTACGGTAACCCGACCTACCCTATTTTTAGGGGCCGATCCTATAACTTTTTATTACATTTGTCAAAAAAACAAAAAAACAAAAAACAAAAAAAAACCGAGTGCAAAAAACGCAATGAAAGCGAAAGCGCCCGTGTCGCACACTTATTTCCCTGTCAAGTACCGTACTTTCCGGGTCATAAGGCGCGACTTTTTTCCTCGAGTTCGACCCCTGCGTCTTGTATAACGAAGCGCCTAATCCGTGTATGAAATACGAAAAAAATCAAAGAGACCGCTTGAGTACCAGTCAAACAACTTGTGATAATGCATGTTTCAGCTACTAGGTACTGCCCTGCCTTTGATCTGGCCGCACACACAGATTTCCACTCTGTTAAACTCGGTCACTGACCGGTCACTGACCCCGATGCAGGAAGTGTTTCCTCTCTCAGATATGACAGGGGAACCACCTCTCATGGCAAAAACTGGGTCATTTTGGTGCACCCTATTGGCCCCCTCCAATGGGTGACTGGATTACAATTTTTTTTTTAAAAGAAGGGGGTGCGTCTTAGATAACAAAGCGCCTTGTCACCCGGAAAGTACGGTAGGTTTAATTTGTACACATTAGAAAAAAAAGTTTAAAAAAAAAAAAAAGTGATTGCCTACCTACCTACCCTATTTTTTTTGGCTATGTTACCGTAACCACACCTAATTTTTTTTTTGGCCTAACATATGCATGATAAGTATGAATGTACGTCTTTTGTGTATGTGGTTAGCGACGAGCCACTGGGGCGGTTGTAAGAAATTCCGGCCGGTTGGGATTTTGGGGGGCCGGTGTCACGAAATTTTCTTTCGCCAAAATATTTTTTCTCCCCCACCAACACATTTCACTCATTTTTGTACCAACAACAATTCTTACGCAAAACCATCCTCTGACTACGATTTAGGGGTAAGTTTGGGTTAGGCACAAAAAAAAAATTGTCTGTTTCTGGTCACCCGACCGACCCTAAATTTCGGCGCCGACCCTAAACTTTTTTTTTCCAAACTCAAAAAAAATTTTTTTTTTTTTTGGTGGTAAAGGACAGGGTGAGAAAATGAACAACAAAAACGTGTGAAAACGAAAGTCCGCTGATGATTTGTAAATTATGTGTTGAGTGTCTTGTCTCTATGTATAGTGAATCCAGTCTCTTTGCGCGATTTTTAAAGTTAGTTTTATTGGTCTACATTTGGGGTAAAAAAAAAATTAAAAAAAAATAAAAAATCCCTACCTACCGACCCTATTTTTTTTAGCCATGTTACCAGAAACAGACAATTTCTTTTTTTTGGCCTAAATAGGTATGTAAACAGTTTTAAAATGCGTCAATTTCTGGCGATGTTTGTGAACGAAGATTTCGGGTATGTCTTAATACCGAATTCCCGCGGACGGCGTCGATTGAATTCTTAGTTCACAAACATCGCCAGAAATTGACGCATTTTAAAACTGTTTACATACCTAACCCATTCCCAAACTTACCCCTAACCAGAAGTCAGAGGATGGTTTTGCAGAAGAATTGTTTTTGGTACAAAAATGAGTGAAACGTGTTGGTGGGGGAGAAACAATATTTCGGCGAAAGAAAATTTCGTGACACCGGTTCAATTTATGACTTACCGGCCCCCCTGGCCGGTAGCAAAAAAAGTTAAGGTACACCCCTGAAGAATCATACAAGTTTTTCAGTTTTACCTCACTTCCAGTGGGCGTGGCACTGGGGGGTTGGTCTGTTCGCTCTTGATCCAAAACAACATTTGATTCCGTATCAAGTTCAAGTTCAGCTCCATCCGAATCATGCACCACATTTTCCGTCGCTTCTGAGTCCATTCTAGGCCTTTTAGTCCACTTATTTCCATGAAAAGTCCTTTTTCGAGCCCTCTTCCCACGTCTCTTTGGATCACAAGACATCGTGGCCAAAAACACAAACAGAAACTTGCAAACTTTCAATAAAAAAGACACTGTTCAAACACGAGGGACATCGGCCGCCATTTCTACAAAATTTTGAGTGTTCATTATTTGCTGCGCTGCGAGGGAGTAGCTTCTTATTTCCAACAAGAAACGAAAAGGTAAACGTAAGCTCAAAACACGTGTTTTACACAGGAATTTTGGCACACCCACCTACTTTGAAGGGAAATATATCTGGAGTGAGGTGCCCTAGACCAAAAAAATAAACTACACAATAAATATTAATGTTTTATGCATGCATACATGGCACTTACATTTAAAAACGATAAAAATCGATTTTTGAAGAAAATCTAACCAGTATTGGGTCCTTAAACAGTTGAATGTCCCATTTGAAGTTGAAGCTGAAGCTGAAGCTGTTGATCAATTATGCGATTGATTTATCTTCAGGAATCCGAACAAGAAGCTAGATGACAGGCCTGAACCAAGACCAAAGACCACAGGAACAACACTAGTATGTGTGTGTGCGTCTGCATGCGCATGTGTGTATGAGAGAGAGAGAGAGAGAGAGAGAGAGAGAGAGAGAGAGAGAGAGAGAGAGAGAGAGAGAGAGAGAGAGAGAGAGTTTAACATGCACACTAATCGATTTCATGCATACTTGCAAGCATTCATGCAGCATCAAAAAGTGAGAATTCTGTCTGGCAACTTTAATTGTGAAATCGAGTTCCAACACTAAGGCTAACCGTCTCAAATCTGGCTAGGCTTTGTCACATTTCAATCATGAACATTTATTAAGAAGAAAAAAAATCTCGCCTCTGTAAGTTCTTTCTTTACTTTATTTGGTGTTTAACGTCGTTTTCAACCGTTCAAGGTAGTGTAATCAGCTTTTGTCAGTAGATGTTACTGCAGAAAAGGTAACCTTTTACGTGTGAGTTTAGATAGAGCGGACAGCGTCAGATAAACTCTATTTAAACGAGACAGATTAGCCGCGGGTGGAGGAGGAGGATGTTAGATACTTGAGATAGGCCTAAAGGGATCAGTGTTGTCAGGTAGGGAAGAGAGGGTAGTAAAGCAGGATATCAACACTTATGCCCGTAATTAGAAAGAGATGGGAGAGGAGGACTTGTGAAAGTCAAGGAGAATAGCCCAGCCGCAATGTCCATGTTGCCGGGGGGCTTGCACGTGTGATGCATCAGCGGGGGTCTATAAGAACGGGAGAGCAACACATTGTGGTCAGTCCTTACCAGCGCGGCGCAGCGGGCATATGCCAACTATTTCTTACCCCCCATCCACCCCCGGCATCCACCGTTGTATTTTGTTAGCAATCCGTTGCATGATGTTTTTAATTTTGAGGCAAATGCATGCCTGTTTGTGCCTTCACTTGAAGTGAGGTTGTGCATGAAGCGACTCGAACCTTGTTATGTAATCATTATTCACGGTGTTAAATCTTTGAGTGAGGGCTCCTTGTGTTTGTTGTTAGTGTAACCAAATGTTTGTTGTTTTTTGTTGTGGACTTATGGGACTTATCACTGCACAATGATATCTCTCATTGTCAGATGGTATTCTCTTGAATAAACTGCCCTCGTTATTTGCCCAAATCAATACATGACTTGGCTATGTGTGATGTATGTGCGCACGAGAGTGATTGCGTGTGTGTCAGGTGTATGTGAGTGTGTGCGCGCGCAGGTGTGTGAGTATAACTCACGGTAAGTAATAAGAGGGAGAGAAAGAGGAGTGTCATTTCTTTGGGATTATCGTGTGCTCTTGATTTGCGCCGGGGGCGGGGGGGGGGGGGGGGGGGGCGATAAGTGAGTAGTTTACAAGAACAGACTCAAACTATGCTGTTGAAACATTAGCAGTTTTCCAAACAATGCACTGATGTAACAACAAAATAGAACCAAACAAGTCGCGTAAGGCGAAAATACAACATTTAGTCAAGCTCAGTCGAACTCACAGAATGAAACTGAACGCATTGCATTTTTTCCGCAAGACCGTACACTCGTAGCATCGTCTGTCCACCGCTCGTGGTAAAGGCAGTGAAATTAACAATCCAGAAAAGCGCGGTAGCTATTCTGATGAACACGTGGGGGAATTCGGGGGCTGTGATTGGATGGTCTCTTCCGATCATCAAAGCATAATGCGGCGGAAGTCGGCCATTTTACTCAATATCCAAAAGCATATATTGAGAAAAATGGCCGACGCATGATTCCGGTTCACCCATCTGTACCACGGCGCTGTTTCTATCGACAACAGCATACACCGCTGACAACTTAAAAGGCTGTTTCAACAACTGTGTTGTGAAGTCGAATGCACTTGGAGTCAGTTTTTCTTCCAAAGTCAGAAAGCGTGTTGCGGTGTGCATGTCTGCGCGAACATGATGCGCGTAAGAAGTTTGTCTGCTATCAAAACCTGAGATCAACGCATCGACGCAAAAACACTGAGTCATTTTGTAAGTTTGGAACAACAAATCAAGGTCATAACAGCTCTATAATCGCTATTGTGTTTTCAGCGTAGCAATAGGGTCCGATATTTAGACTCGAACAAGTATAATGCGACTCGTCTTCGACTCGTCGGCATTATACTTGTCTTGTCTAAATATCGGACCCTATTGCTACGCTGAAAACACAATAGCTGTTAATAACTCCGTTATTTTTAATTTCTTTGACTTAAAACTTGGTATAAGAGATAGATAAGATAAGATAAATTTGCAGATGTCCAAGACCGCGAGGCCTATATCTGATCTTTTGACCAGTACTATCATTGACCAGTACTATTGACTAACTTTAAGATGGCCTAGTGTAACGTTCTTTTGATCGTGCCTTATTGTCTAGACTTTTCTTCCGGTGGCGTATATATTTGGCTGGGAGTGGCATGCGTGGCTTTCGTGGCAAACACTGGGTGCCTAACCTTAGCACACTGAGTACATGTAGTCCTTGAACACACTGTCAGTTCTGTTCTTGACAACTGTTTAATGATGGCGCCTCCACAGTTGACTTGTCCAGGGCATTCCAAGTGTCTACAACTCTGTTTGTGAAGAAGTGCTGTCTCAAGCTGGTTTTACATGCGTTTTTCTTTAACTTATAACAGTGTCCTCTATAGTACCAGACTGCTGATTGAGTTCGAGAGGATTCTTGCAGTTATACACACCGTGCATGAACTTGTACACTTCTATCATATCACCTCTCACTCTTCTGTAACACATACTGACTAGGTATCTTCATGACTTTGAGACGTTCCTCATACTCTAGGTCCTTCAAACCCGGTACACACTTTGTTGCTCGACGTAGCACACCCTCAATAAGCTTTTTGTCCTTTTCCAAGCGTGGACTCCAGGCACAGTTTGCGAATTCCATATGAGGCCTCACCAGAGCTATGAACAACATTCTCATTGATTCTTGGTCAAGGTACTCGTACGACCTTCTCACAAGTCCTAGAATCTTATTTGCTTTATTAGCTTGGGTCTCTACATGCTTGGAGAATTTGAGTTCATTGTCTATATGCACACCAAGATCTCTTTCCACACTTGAACTATCCAGGTCCACTCTTCCATCACCTCTAGCCGTTTTTATACTATACACATGTTTCACGTTTTTCTGTCCCAACTGTAGCACCTGACATTTATCCGCATTAAATTTCATTTGCCATTTATCAGCCCATGCTGTGAGGTTATCCAGGTCACTTTGCAACTTCGCGAAGTCATCGACAGTGTCCACTCGGATCGGTAAATTTTCGTGTCATCGGCGTACATGCTACATGCATAGACTCTACACTACTTCTGGGAGGTCGTTTATGAACACAACGAACAAAACTGGACCCAAAACACTGCCCTGAGGCACTCCGCTTGTCACCCGGCGTCCACCCAGTCGGATAGGGTACCGTTTACTTTTACTCTTTGGCGACGGTCTTTTAAAAAGCTGCCGATCCAATCATTGACCTCATCACCTGTTGGTGAGATATGTGCGCGTTATAAATATTCGTATTATTATTATTATTATTATTATTATTATTATCAGTGACACCATACGATTTGAGCTTTGCGAGGAGGCGTTCGTGACACACCGTATCAAATGCCTTAGAAAAATCCAGGTATATCGCATCCACCGGCTTTCCATTGTCTAGGCTATTAGTACAGTCATCAAGGACTCCGAGCAGATTTGTTACACATGATCTTTTTGACACAAATCCATGCTGACACTCTGTTAACAGACCATTACTCTCCAAATGCTCAAACAGTGAGTCTCTGACAACTTTTTCCATTTTTCCAGAGTGCCCCCCGCGGGTTAGGGGAAAGAATTTACCCGATGCTCCCCAGCATGCCGTAAGAGGCGACTAACGGATTCTGTTTCTCCTTTTACCCTTGTTAAGTGTTTCTTGTATAGAATATAGTCAATGTTTGTAAAGATTTTAGTCAAGCAGTATGTAAGAAATGTTAAGTCCTTTGTACTGGAAACTTGCATTCTCCCAGTAAGGTCATATATTGTACTACGTTGCAGGCCCCTGGAGCAATTTTTTTTATTAGTGCTTTTGTGAACAAGAAACAATTAACAAGTGGCTCTATCCCATCTCCCCCCTTTCCCCGTCGCGATATAACCTTAAACGGTTGAAAACGATGTTAAACACCAAATAAAGATTGTCTTGCATGTTATACTTGTCAGAGATACTGGTCGGTAATTTCCGATAAAGTCAGATAATGTTGTGAAGATACTATATATATATAAAAATATAACATACATACTTTACATGCTTTAGTTTGAGGTCGCGCAAGGTAGTGCAATGTCGCGTGTGGTCGCATGCGGTCGCGTAGTAATTAGTCAGACCGAGGGGAACTACTCCACAGCGCACACGCGGTAATTCGGAATGAGACCAATCAAAATCACTGTTACTAAATGTCTCTGCCTTTCGAAAACTGTTTACAGCATGGCGGCCGAGTAGCTGTTGATACAGGAGATGCGCTTTTGAGGTTTTATTTCATTGTTTAGGGTAAGATGATCCAACATTATGAATTGTGTGCGTAAAGATGAATATGGTAGACACAAGAGGAAGCTGTGAGAAAAAGAACATACTGTCTTCATTCGCAAAGTGCTTGCTTTGTTATGGGTAACTAACGAGTTGAAACTTGTTCAGAATTGCTCTGTTTTGCCGTATTTTTGTAGTACACTGGGCGGATCAATTCTCGTTTTTATAACGGAATTAGCTCGTTTTTTGCATGACTAGTTCTGTTTCAGGACAGCTTGTGCCCATGAATGGTTGAATTGTTCTCTACCAGTAACAGCGGAAACAAACAAATACGTACAGGTCTTTCTTCAGTTCACAACTTATAGCCAAACAAACATAAAGAAACTAGATCGAAGGCTGCAATTGAAAATGTGCAGTACCTAATCCGGTGCATTGTATACATTCAGAAGAAACTCGTCATGCATTTCATGCAGATCAATAGTGACTGTCACAGACGCTCCAGGCTTCCTCCATTTTGCAAGTCGCGTAACTTATCACCATCAGCAACTGGCACGGGGTGTTCATCTCAGAAGTTTTGAAACAATGAAAGATAGTTCCAACATGGTTGCATTTTGGTATAGTTCAAAGAGCAGTTTCCGTTAAAAAAGATGTAAGCCATAAGGCAGAACATGTAGTACAGAAATGAAATGAGCAGGTTTTTATTCTGACTGGATGACTTACCACTACTAGTTGTACAGTTTGCATTTTCTGTCACACAAAAAAACATGGTTAGCAGACGTCAGTAATTAATTCCAAAGCGCTAACTGATAACTTGCCTATCCTGTTATTTTTGTGGCCTCAGAATCTCAACAATAAAAAAGTTATAGTGGTCGAATTTGAGAGATTTTTGCTGTGCCGAATGATTTAGTTTTTAACTGTTTATTCATTTAAGCGCATATGATATATGATCTCTTTTGTTTTCACAGGCAATCTATCAGAAACAATGTACATTTCATCAGAGTCATCATAATATTTTTCCAAAAATGAGGTGATTTATATGATATGTAAAATATTAAGCAACTAGTACACAGTGAACTAGCATGAAACTGAAAGTGGGTAAAGCATAAGACTTAGATTAAGAATCAGTTAAATACTGCCAATATAAACAATATTTCCAGTACATTTTGTTACCTTTTTATATTCACAGAGCGAAGTTAGCAACCTACTCAGTAACACTTTTCCCATGATGTTGAGTGCAGTGGAATTAATTTTGTTGTTGATTTTGTATTCATTCATTTTGTTGTTGATTTTGTATTCATTTTGTTGTTTTTGCATTGAATTCATTTTTTTATTTTTTTTTATTCATTTTGTTGTTTTGGTGTTGAATTCATTTTGTTGTTGTTTTGGTATTCAGGTGACTGAATTGTTCCGTTCTGGGAGCATGCGCAACAGCCTATTAGTACTGCAAAGAAGACAACGTTCTGAACTAAGTTTCCTACAGTAGAACTTAAAGAGGTCCTGAGAAATTGTTTGCATGGTGAGAAGTATAGGAAGCAGCGATGAGTCAGGCGTCGAGTTCCAATGTCAGTCTACAGGACCCCCCCGTGATCCCCCCAGACTCCCCCGGCAGCTCTGTGTCCACGCGACTACAGGTGGGAGGATGGACTTTTTAAATACAGTGGAACCTTTTTTTCTCAAAATGTTCACTACACTACATGACATGTGTAAATGTACATGACTGTTATTTTTTAAGGCTTCCTCATTTTTCAGACCTGATTTTCTTTTAACTTTAAGGCTGTCAAATTTACAACACTCTTTCCCCCTTTTAACACTTTTTCCTCTAGATTTTCAGTTCATCACAATTTACATACATGTGTAAATGTACTTGTGAATTTTATTTTTAAAGGTACTGAACTTGTCAAATCCAGGTGCACGGAGCCCCTCGGGCTTTTAGTCATACCTCAGGCAGCTATCCGTTAGAAGAACTACCAAGTTTCATTGACTTGCACCCAAAGACTCAGTTTCAAAGAGTCAAGAACTGCGATTTTTTTACGAATTAATTTCGTACTCGGACCCGGCTGGTCTTGGCCTATTTTTGGATCTAAATTTAGATCAAGTAGATCACAACATGCACAACTGAAAAGACACGTCACTAGCAAACTATGTCAGACGTCATCATGAGTTTGTGTAAAACAAAATGGAGGCCGGAATCACTCAGTTGAATCGAACTCCGACCAAACACCACGTAATAACTAGGTTAATTTATGCACTCGCGTAAACAAGAAACTGTCGAGCTTCACAGATGTCGTCGTTGGGGGTAGTTTTGGGTTTGTTTTACTATCATAGGAGGAGTTTTGAACTGTAAATGCACTCAGCTGCAACAAAAAGGCAAAACGAAGGCTGTGAGCTGCACTTCGCCTTTAAGGCTGGAGCACACTTTGGAAAGTACGTTGGAGTAGCCTCCCTTCTACGTTGGAGTAGCCTCCCTTCCCGGATTTAGAACGCGTTTCGTGTCGTAACAGATTATCCACTTACTAGCCATATCCGATGCAAAATAATGAAATAAACATTAGGAAATGGCAGACGTTTACAAATATCGACATTCTCTATCAGTGCAATAAAAAACAATCGTTAGAACTTGCATTTACGACATGTCGTGCGTGAGAACGTGTCAGGCACTTTTTGCCTTGCTGAAGAACCCCACGAGTCAAGCTAAAACAGACGACAAGTAATGGAAAGCAGTCTGCGGATAAACATAACAAACTACTGATGAAAAAGTGTGTTCATCCCTGCTCTGGATAAAAGACATCGGACTGATGACAACGTGGCAGCGTTCACGCGAAAAGATTTTTTTTTCAGATTATCGCTTCTACATTTTATTGCACGTACTTGGGGCAGATCTGAATTTCTGAAAGTGAAAGATGACAAATCGGTCTTGTGAGTTGAGAACCACATGTTCTTTGCCGACAGAAATCACGATGGGACAAGATGTAGATTGTGTTGAAGAGATGTTTGCAGATTATCGCATCTACATTTTATTGCTCAGATCAATGCACGTAGTTGGGGTAGATCTGAATTTCGCAATGGAAGACGACAAATCCGTCTTGTGAGTTAAGAACCACACGTTCTTTGGCGGCAGAAATCACTATGGGACAAGATGAGGATTGTGTTGAGGGGCTAATACTGACTGACTTTAGATGAAGAGTTCCTAGACTGCCTGGTTTTTGTAGAGAGGCATCATGATGATATCCTGGGTTTTTTTTACGTTCTTGGTGACAACGCGCCAGAATCGCACGAAGATCGAACTCTCGAAGAAAACAAGTTTATCGCTGAACATCGGAAATGTGAAATGCTCTTCCTGTCTGACCAGTCTCCCCGTTAAATCCACAGGCTACATTATTTATCAGGTAACTTACCAAACCGGAGTGTGTGTGTGTGTGTGTGTGTGTGTGTGTGTGTGTGTGTGTGTGTACACCGGATTACCACCATCAACGCACCCTTTTGGACTCTTCTACTATGCCTGCTGTGACATTCACGAGGATTATTGTGATTCTTGGACAATCGTGTGCCTATGCTGGACTTGCAGGAAGACAAACGGTGCCGGAACGGTATACGTGCTGCCAAGTGTGCACGTCCAGAGCGCAGTGTGAACCGAGAGTGAGTGTGTCATTGTGTGGAAGTTTTGCTTGATTGATTTATTCATGATTTAATTTGCTTTTTGGTTCAATAGTAAAATCTGTGTACGTTATACTTTGTATTTTGTGGTGTGATTCGCCCGAGTGCGAGACCCCCATCCCCGAACGCCTCTGTGGGTGGAATTGTATATAAATTATACTTGTGTAACGTGAGTGTGTAGATGAGAATGTGAAAGTTGCTTTGGACCCAGATACACACAGCAGACACCAACGCAACAGCTAAGTTTCAGCCTGACAAAGAAATTCGAGTGACACAGCTAATGGCTGTACTTGTTATTTCTCTATTAAAACAAATGTTTCAAGATCTTTAGGCCAAAACAAATAAATTGTCTGTTTCTATTAACATGGCTAAAAAAAATAGGGTAGGTAGGTAGGTGTTTTTGTTGTTGTTGTTGCCAGGATAGAATTCTTGAAAATAAATGACACAAAGAGACAAGACTCGCTATAGATAGATTTATATATATAAAAAAAAAAGATGTGACAAAGGATATAAAATGATTGTTTTACCTGGTCTGGAATCTTCAGTAGTAATTGCATAAAAAAAAGTCTGATAATTATATCAATTATCATGTTAACTTTTTCTTAAAATGGGTGCGTTAAATCCTAGTCTGTTTGTTTTTAATGGACTAAGCAATCCTTGGACTGACAGAAAAGATGTATTTTAAAAATGTCCAGTTGCTTTTACTTATTTTTCTAATTGGAAGAGAATACAAATTATGCACTCTTTTCTGTTCAAATGGGTAGAGGGCGGGGGTAGTAAAAGGATCACAGTTCAAGATTTTGCGCGACAAGAGGTGTGTTTCTTTTATAAAGAGCAAAAACTCAACTTGGTATCTAACACTATTTCTGAACACTGTAACCACTTTAGCACTTTTTTTTTTTCTGTCTTCCAAACTTCTAATTCAGCTTCAAAAATGATTTAAAAAAAGGTTTTTTTTCTTCTGAAATCTACAGTTAAATCACTATTTTGGATATTCTATTTTGCTTCCCTATTTATCTTCTTAAGTTTTTGATCATCTGATTACCTTGCTTTTCTATTTGGAAGATAATATGCACTCTTTTCTGAAAAATGGGTAGGGGGTGGGGGTAGTAAAAGCATCACAGTATACAATTTTGTGCGACAAGAGGTGTGTTTCTTTTAACTTTGATGAAGAGGGATACTCAACTTGGTATTTAACACTAGTTCTGAACACTGTAACCACTTTAGCACTTTTAATTTATTTGTTCTGTCTTCCAAGCTTTAAATTCAGCTTATAAAATGAGTAAAACAGTGTGTGTTTTCTGAATTCACCAGTTAAATCACTCTGTTGGATGTTGTTTTTTGCTTCCCTCTTTCTGTTCTGAAGTTTTTGATCATCTGACTACCTTGCTTTTCTATTTGGAAGATAATATGCACTCTTTTCTGAAAAATGGGTAGGGGGTGGGGGTAGTAAAAGCATCACAGTTCAAGATTTTGCGCGACAAGAGGTGTGCTTCTTTCAACTGTGATGAAGAGGAATAACTCAACTTGGTATCTAACACTATTTCTGAACACTGTAACTACTGAAGCACTTTTAATTTTTTTTTCTGTCTTCCAAGCTTTAAATTCAGCGTATAAAATGAGTAAAAAATTGGTTTTTTTTTCTGAATTCACCAGTTAAATCACTCTGTTGGATGTTATTTTTTGCTTCCCTATTTCTGTTCTGAAGTTTTTGATCATCTGACTACCTTGCTTTTCTATTTGGAAGATAATATGCACTCTTTTCTGAAAAATGGGTAGGGGGGTGGGGGTAGTAAAAGCATCACAGTTCAAGATTTTGCGCGACAAGAGGTGTGTTTCTTTTAACTGTGATGAAGAGGGATAACTCAACTTGGTACCAAACACTATTTCTGAACACTGTAACCATTTTAGCACTTTCATTTTTTTTCTCTCTGTCTTCCAAGCTTTAAAATTTAGCTAATAAAATGAGTAAAAAAGTGGGTTTTTTTCAGAGTTCACCAGTTAAATCACTATGTTGGATGTTCTATTTTGCTTCCCTATTTCTGTTCTGAAGTTTTTGATCATCTGACTACCCTGCTTTTCTATTTGGTAGATAATATGCACTCTTTTCTGAAAAAATGGGTAGGGGGTGGGGGAAATAAAAGTATCACAGTTCAAGATTTTGGCCGACAAGAGGTGTATTTCTTTTAACAGTGGTAAAGAGGGATAACTCAACTTGGTATCTAACACTATTTCTGAACACTGTAATCACTTTAACACTTTTAATTTATGTTTGTTTGTGTTCCAAGTTTTAAATTAAGCTTCAAAAATGGGTAAAAAAATAGTTTTCTCATAATTCACAAGTTAAATCATTATGTTGGATGTTCTATTTTGCTTCCCTCTTTCTCTTCTTAAGTTTTTGATCATCTGACTACCCTGCTTTTCTATTTGGAAGATAATATGCACTCTTTTCTGACAAATGGTAAGGGGGTGGGGGTAGTAAAAGCAACACAGTTCAAAATTTTGCGCGTTAAGAGGTGGATTTTTTTTTAAATTGGTAAAGAGGGATAACTCAACTTGGTATCTAACACTATTTCTGAACACTGTAATCACTTTAACACTTTTAATTTATGTTTGTCTGTGTTCCAAGTTTCAAATTAAGCTTCAAAAATGGGTTAAAAAAATGGTTTTTTAATAATTCACAAGTTAAATCATTATGTTGGATGCTCTATTTTGCTTCCCTCTTTCTCTTCTTTAAGTTTTTGATCATCTGACTACCCTGCTTTTCTATTTGAAAGATAATATGCACTCTTTTCTGAAAAATGGGTAGGGGGTGGGGGTAATAAAAGCATCACAGTTCAAGATTTTGCGTGACAAGAGGTGTGTTTCTTTTAACTGTGATGAAGAGGGATAACTCAACTTGGTACCAAACACTATTTCTGAACACTGTAACCACTTTGGCACTTTCATTTTTTTTCTCTCTGTCTTCCAAGCTTTAAAATTCAGCTAATAAAATGAGTAAAAAAGTGGGTTTTTTCAGAATTCACCAGTTAAATCACTAAGTTGGATGTTCTATTTTGCTTCCCTATTTCTGTTCTGAAGTTTTTGATCATCTGACTACCCTGCTTTTCTATTTGGTAGATAATATGCACTCTTTTCTGAAAAAATGGGTAGGGGGTGGGGGAAGTAAAAGTATCACAGTTCAAGATTTTGGCTGACAAGAGGTGTATTTCTTTTAACAGTGGTAAAGAGGGATAACTCAACTTGGTATCTAACACTATTTCTGAACACTGTAATCACTTTAACACTTTTGATTTATGTTTGTTTGTGTTCCAAGTTTTAAATTAAGCTTCAAAAATGGGTAAAAAAAAATAGTTTTCTCATAATTCACAAGTTAAATCATTATGTTGGATGTTCTATTTTGCTTCCCTCTTTCTCTTCTTAAGTTTTTGATCATCTGACTACCCTGCTTTTCTTTTTGGAAGATAATATGCACTCTTTTCTGACAAATGGGAAGGGGGTGGGGGTAGTAAAAGCATCACAGTTCAAAATTTTGCCCGTTAAGAGGTGTATTTTTTTTTAAATTGGTAAAGAGGGATAACTCAACTTGGTATCTAACACTATTTCTGAACACTGTAATCACTTTAACACTTTTGATTTATGTTTGTCTGTGTTCCAAGTTTCAAATTAAGCTTCAAAAATGGGTAAAAAAAATGGTTTTTTAATAATTCACAAGTTAAATCATTATGTTGGATGTTCTATTTTGCTTCCCTCTTTCTCTTCTTTAAGTTTTTGATCATCTGACTACCCTGCTTTTCTATTTGAAAGATAATATGCACTCTTTTCTGAAAAATGGGTAGGGGGTGGGGGTAGTAAAAGCATCACAGTTCAAGATTTTGCGCGACAAGAGGTGTGTTTTTTTTAACTGTGATGAAGAGGGATAACTCAACTTGGTATCAAACACTATTTCTGAACACTGTAACCACTTTAGCACTTTTAATTTTTTTTTTCTGTCTTCAGTTCCAAGCTTCAAATTAAGCTAATAAAATGAGTAAAAAAGTGGGTTTTTTTTAGAATTCACCAGTTAAATCACTATGTTGGATGTTCTATTTTGCTTCCCTATTTCTGTTCTTCAGTTTTTGATCATCTGACTACCCTGCTTTTCTATTTGGTAGATAATAATTATGCACTCTTTTCTGAAAAAATGGGTAGGGGGTGGGGGAAGTAAAAGTATCACAATTCAAGATTTTGGCCGACAAGAGGTGTATTTCTTTTAACAGTGGTAAAGAGGGATAACTCAACTTGGTATCTAACACTATTTCCGAACACTGTAATCACTTTAACACTTTTAATACATGTTTGTCTGTGTTCCAAGTTTCAAATTAAGCTTCACAAATGGGTAAAAAAAATAGTTTTCTCATAATTCACAAGTTAAATCATTATGTTGGATGTTCTATTTTGCTTCCCTCTTTCTCTTCTTAAGTTTTTGATCATCTGACTACTCTGCTTTTCTATTTGGAAGATAATATGCACTCTTTTCTGACAAATGGGAAGGGGGTGGGGGTAGTAAAAGCATCACAGTTCAAAATTTTGCGCGTTAAGAGGTGTATTTTTTTTAAAATTGGTAAAGAGGGATAACTCAACTTGGTATCTAACACTATTTCTGAACACTGTAATCACTTTAACACTTTTAATCAATGTTTGTTGGTGTTCCATGCTTCAAATTGAGCTTCAAAATGGATACAAAAGGATTTTTTTTCCGAATTCACAAGTAAAATCACTACGTTTAATGTTCTATTTTGCTTCCCTATTTCTCTTCTTCAGTTTGTGATCATCTGATTGTTATTTTGTTTACATTTTCACAATACATTATTGCAACTTATTCAGTAGTGTTTGCGTGAAAAAATCTGATACCTATGCTTAAACTTCAGTCGTTATCTTAAAATTTTGCGCGTTAAGCCCTTTATATTTTGTATTTTCCTGATAAAGCAAACATTGAACTAACAGAAAAAGTAACTTTTAAAACTACCTAATCACTTTGAAATTGGGCCTCCAAAGTGTTCTCCAGCCTTAAGGCTTTCCCCTTTTTCAGACCTGACTTTTCCTGATTTTTTCAAAGGTATTGAAATCAGGGTTCAATCACATATTCTTACCTCAACTCACATAAATGGCATTAACTTCAGTTCATTGCTAAGATATTGAAGTAGTACTCGACCCTGGTAAGGGGGGAAGTAACTCCCAAAGAAAAACAATCCGTAGTCAAGGACGGGAGTCACCTCCCCTACCGGTAACCCGCACATGCGCGGTCCTACTACCGGCCGTCATTCCACCCACTTCAACACTACTGCACAGACGTGTTGTTGTACTCCGGCATCTTTTTGCCTTGGCCTTTTTGTGGAAGGCCATTTGACCCTGGTCTTTGCGTTGCTTTCTTTAGGTAAGATCGTTTCACTTCTCTTCGCTACGCGTTGCGTTTGTTTGAGTATTTTCGCTGTTGTAATTCATCTCCACGTGCGCGTGTTCGATATTGCAAATGGCGGACAAAAACTCTAAAAGCAAGGGCAAACTTGTTTCTCTGCTCTCTTCACCGGGGAAAGAGAAGGATAAGGACAAGTCTAAGTCTAAATCAAAGACGCGTGCCTCTGTAACTTCGTCACAGGCTACGTCTTTAATTCTGGTTACTGACCCGGTGACTAAGAAGACAGAACGGGTTTCGCTTGACTCCACGTCACCGTCACCGGTTTTTCCTACGCAGGAACGCTCTACTTCTCCTCTCTCGCGCTCGCAGACGCCACGGTCTAGCGAGTCCGTGTCTCGGGAAGAAATTTTGGCAATGTTTGCTACTTTGAAGCATGACCTAGTTGCCTTACATTCTGCGGAAAGGCCTGTCGCTCCCCTCCCGCCTGGCGTGGGGGGGGTGGCCTCTCTTTCTAGGCTGCGGCCGTCAGCGACGATCACGTCGGCTGATCTCGGGCCGGATTTTTCTGGTTTGGTTGCGGATTCCCCTGCCTTTTCAGGGGGGTTCGCGGCCTTAGCGCCGCCCGGTTCCAGCGCTTCGGCGTTGGGCGGCGTTTGTGGGAGTCCCCATCTTTTTGGGGGCTCACACTTGCCTGCGGGCCCGGGTTACGCTCTTGCGTCGCCGGGTTCGCAGACGGCTCCTCCCCGGCAGTACACCGTCCATCACGTGGCGGGTGCGCTAGGGAGCGGCGAAGCGCGCCAGCCTGCCCCCCTGGGATCAGTTTCGGCTGTCCCGGCCTCTGGGGGGCAGGCAGCAGCGTCTTGTTTGCCCAGCTCTGGCCTACAAGATTCTGTCGGCGGTCATCGACCTGTAGCTCTTGGTCCGGCTGCCGCCGTTCCTGGTTCGAGTTCGCAGGGGGTAGGCTCCTCTGGTTGCCCCTCGGGGCTTCCGGTCGGGCCTGCCCGCGGGTTGTCATCCTCGACTTCCGGTTGTGCTGTGGCAGGCACTTCCGGTGGAGGACAGCGGGCTAGTGGTTCCGGTGGCAGTGTCCCTGCTATCCCGTCCCTGGTTACGCATCGACTTCCGGCCCCGACTTCCGGTTCCGCCGCGGCGGTTCCGGTTGTCGGCGGTGCTGTTGGTGGACAGTTTGCGGCGCTTCCGTCTATTGTTCAACCGACTTTAGCCACTTCCGCTTCCGTGGACGGGTGGGTTTCCGGTTTGCCGGACCCTCCTTTTGATGGGGATCAGGAAGGTTTTGGAGAGGAACAGGAAGGGGATGAGGATTGCTCTGAATCTGTTACCCCCTTACGGATTCCCAATAAACTGGGCCCTACTCTGGAGTTGGCTGCGGAGATAACCTCACGGTACTTCCCTGAGGGTGTCTCCGCCGATTCTACTGTGGTCGCACCCCCTCCTTCTGCTTTGGCAGATTTTGCGGGCGCGGGGGACACGAAGGCGAAGTTCCGGTTCATTGAATCTCCTTCCGTCCCTTTTGTGATGGCTCAGGTGTTGGCGGACGCTAACACACCCTACCCTCTCTTGGCTGCTCATGGGGAAGCCCCCCCCGTCTGCTCAGCCTTGGTTAGCCTCGGCTCAGGCAGGCGGCGGCCTCCCAGCTAATTCAAGAAGATCGCGGCTGCCTAGCAGGCCACATTCTCTTCTCTCCTCGTTTTCGCTGCCCACAGCTCCACTTCCGGTGACTCCGGAACTGGCTCGCTTACGGCAGGACGGTTATAGCCGAGATAGAACTGCCGTGTGTACGGAACAGAGTCTACTCGGGCTGGAGGAGAGCGGGCGTTCTTCCCTCGAACTGACCTCCTTAGCGGAAACGCTCATCCGGTCTCTCACGAGAGCCATCGCTTCGTCCATCGAACCTTTTAGGTTCCGTGACGATGCCATTGAGGCTGATGCTGCCATGCTCTTGGCGGCCCTCGCGAAGGTCACTGACAGTCAGATGACTCTTGCTGCTCGGCTCTACTCTCAGGTTGTGTTTTGGAGGCGTGAGGCTTTTCTTAACGGCTCACGCCTGACGGATAAGGCCACCATAGACTCTTTGAGAGTCTCTCCCTTCTCAGAGGGTGCATTGCTGGGATCACGCTCTTTGGATGCCCTCCGGCAGCAAACGGAGGAGGCTCGTGACCATCATGTGGTGCAACTGACGGAACTCGCTCTTAAGCAGCACGGTAACAAACCACGGAGTTCTGCACCAGCTGCAGGCAAGTCCTCGGGGCAGAAGTCGTCTCAGGCAGGTAGGGGTGGTTCACGTTCCCGCCCTTACCAGCGTAAACCTTCCTTTGGGAAGCGGGGGTCTGGGCGCAAGCCCAACCCCCAATGAGACCCCCCCGATCCAGTCACCCCCCCAGCCTCTACCCTTTCGGTAGCAGGCGGCCTCTCCCGGGCCCTTCCAGTGTGGCTGTCTCGGACAAGCAGCCTATGGATCATGGGGGTGATTCGATCGGGGTTCCGCCTTCCTTGGCAGGAAGGCAAGGCCCCTTTGTCCAGAGCGCCGGCCAACTTCCGGTTTCCGGCCAGCCTCGACGCTCGGGAGGCAATTCAGGCGGAAATCCTTCTCTTGCTGCAGAAGCAGGCTATAGAGGAGGTTCTCGACCACTCCTCCTTGGGTTTTTACGGAAGAATCTTCGTTGTTCCCAAGGCTTCCGGGGGGTGGCGGCCAGTCTTAGACCTCTCTCCACTGAACCGCTTTTTGCGCAAAATTCGGTTCACCATGGAAACGCCGGCGACCGTCAGGGAGGCGCTTCGCCCGGGCGACTGGGTGACGTCCGTCGACCTGACGGACGCCTACTTCCACATCCTCATGCACGAGGCGGACCGGAAGTGGTTGCGTTTTCTGTGGGGGGACCGAATCTTCCAGTTTCGAGCCCTTCCCTTCGGGCTGTCACTTGCTCCCTGGGTATTCACCATGGTGGTGCGCCAACTTTGTGCCCTCGTTCGGCAGCACGGGGTTCGGCTCAGGGCATACTTGGACGACTGGCTGATCCTTCATCAGCAGGAAGCGCTCTGCCTTCAGCATACCCAGTTTGTCCTTGCTCAGGCTCAGGATCTCGGCTTCCGAGTCAACCACACCAAGTCCGAGCTGACTCCGTCGCAGACCTTTACTTACCTTGGCATGGTGTTCGATTCACGGGAGTGGACAGTCCGTCCCACTCAACGCCGGGTGGACAAACTGCAGGCTCTTCTGTCTTCCCTGTTAGGGCTTCAGTCAGCTCCAGCCCGGACGCTTGCGTCTGTACAGGGCCAGATGGAGTCCATGTCGTCCCTTATTCCGCTAGGCAGATCCCACAAGCGCCCGTTTCAGGCGGCGCTCAGTTCAGTCTGGAATCCGACTTCACAAGGCTGGGACGTTTCAGTCCCGCTCGGGGTCTGGTTTCAGCAGACCACGCTTCAGTGGATGAACACCCCTTGGCTTCTGCAGGGAGTGCCCATAGCGCTTCCTCCTCCCTCCACGCATCTCTTTTCGGACGCGTCTCAGAAGGGTTGGGGGGCTCACGTGGACACACACACGACGTCCGGTCGGTGGTCACAAGAGCAGCGGCTTTGGCACATCAATCGCCTCGAGCTCGAGGCAGTCTTTCTGGGGCTTCAGCATTTTCTCTCTGCCCTTCAGGGCACCCATGTGTTGATTCATACCGACAACACGACAGTCGCTGCCTACCTCAACAAACAGGGCGGTTCCCGATCTCAACTGTTGTCCAGCCGAGCATGCGAGATCCTTTCTTGGTGCGCTCGCCATCAGATTCTGGTCTCGGCTCGTTACCTGCCCGGCTGCCTGAACGTCCTGGCCGACGCCCTCAGCCGGTCCTCTCAGATCCTCCACACAGAGTGGACCATCGCACATCAGGCGCTCCTCCGCCTTTGGGCGCAGGTAGAGCGACCGATGGTCGACCTCTTTGCCACGAGGTTTTCGCGTCGCCTTCCGATCTTTTTCTCCCCGTTTCCGGACCCGGAAGCGTGGAAGATCGACGCGATGACGATCAGCTGGACAGGGCTAGTGGCTTACGCCTTCCCTCCCACTCCACTCATCGGAAGGGTCCTGCGAAAAGCCGACTTAGAGCGGCCTCGTCTTCTTCTCGTGGCACCGCGCTGGCCCAGTCAGCATTGGTTCCCGGACCTCCTGCGGCTCGCCAGCGGCCCGCCAATTCCGCTCAGCCTCCGGCGAGGGGAGCTTCTACAGCCCAGGACGGGCATTCTTCACGATCGCCCCGAGTTCCTGGATCTTCACGCCTGGCGACTGTTCGGCGATCACTGAAGCGCTCTGGCGCCTCAGATCTTACTTTGGACTTAGTCCAGAAGGCTCACAGGCGTTCCACCTCCTCTGTTTATTCATCGCACTGGCTGGCTTGGACTCGATGGTGTGCAGCTAACAATGTTGTCCCGGTCGCCCCGCGATCAATGCAGGTCGCAAACCACTTGGCATGGCTCTCCGCTCAGGGACGCGCCGCGTCCACTTTGCGCGTTCGCCGCTCAGCCATCTCGGTTACTCTTAAGCAGCTTGGTCGCTCCATCTCCCTCGGGGGAGTCATCGCGAGTGTGCTAAAGGGCGCGGCCCTCAGTTCTGCAACGGAGAGAACTTCTGTTCCGGCTTGGGACGTTCTGCTAGTACTCGAATTTCTCCGTTCTAGTGCTTTTGAACCTTTACAAGACGCTAGTCTTTCTGACCTTACGCGCAAAACTCTCATGCTCATACTGCTCGCTTCCGCGCGAAGGGGCAGCGAGATCCACGGCCTCTCAGGTCTAGACCGTGATATCACTTTTGAAAGAGACGGCTCGGTTTCACTGCGTTTCCGTCCCGATTTTCTCGCCAAAAATCAAAAACCTGACCAACTTTCACCGATCATTTCCATTCGGCCTCTTCGGGACATTTTAGCCCCCGGCGATCCGGATCTTTCTAACTGTCCGGTACGCGCGCTTAAGGCTTACTTGTTGCGTACCGCTCCGATTCGAGCATCAGCTCAGAAGTTGTTGTTTATTTCGATTAATACAGCCCGAAATAAAGACATTGCAAAAACCACGCTTACCAGATGGTCTTCCACACTTATAAGGCATGCCTATCAGTGGTGGCAGACACAAGGGGGGGGGCAGTCAGTCCTTCCTCTTCGATCACCTCGGACTCACGAGGCTCGAGCGTGGGCAACTTCCTTAGCTGTCCTCAAGTCTGGAAGGATGTCAGACGTCCTCAAAGCTGCATACTGGACGTCTCAAGATGTCTTCCTCAGCTACTACCTCCGGGACATTGCCAGCACTCACCCGGACGGTACCAACTGCCTCCCAGCCATGGTTGCCGCAGGCCAGATACTTCCAAGAGTTTAATGTGAGTATCCCACCGCCTTTATGTGCAATCTGCCATTTATGTGAGTTGAGGTAAGAATATGTGATTGAATCGAAAATTTCAAAACTAAATTTTCATTTAATTAATATACTTACTCAACTCACATCGTTTATACCCTCCCATCCATCCCCGCTAACATTATATGTGTTACAGGTGTGTGTTTCCGTGGGGGAATGACGGCCGGTAGTAGGACCGCGCATGTGCGGGTTACCGGTAGGGGAGGTGACTCCCGTCCTTGACTACGGATTGTTTTTCTTTGGGAGTTACTTCCCCCCTTACCAGGGTCGAGTACTACTTCAATATCTTAGCAATGAACTGAAGTTAATGCCATTTATGTGAGTTGAGTAAGTATATTAATTAAATGAAAATTTAGTTTTGAAATTTTCGATTTCTGATGAGTAACTGTTTCCCAAACGATTGAGAGTGGTGACAACAATGAACACTAACAAAATTGGTTTTTATTCCTTGGTATTGACTCTTGGTTACTTCCTATACCGACTGCTATTGAAGTTTAATATCATCTGCACAGTTTTTCTTTCGGCTTAAATTGGTATGATGAACATTGCATTTTCCAACCCAAGAAACACCTGTTTTTCTCAAACCAAACACTGAAGTGAAATAGAGATTGAGTGATTTGTTTTATGACTAAAAAGAAAACTTTATTTACGTTAAGTGTTCGCAGAAGACCCCCCCGCGGGTTAGGGGGAAGAATTTACCCGATGCTCCCCAGCATGTCGTAAGAGGCGACTAACGGATTCTGTTTCTCCTTTTACCCTTGTTAAGTGTTTCTTGTATAGAATATAGTCAATGTTTGTAAAGATTTTAGTCAAGCAGTATGTAAGAAATGTTAAGTCCTTTGTACTGGAAACTTGCATTCTCCCAGTAAGGTAATATATTGTACTACATTGCAAGCCCCTGGAGCAAATTTTTGATTAGTGCTTTTGTGAACAAGAAACAATTGACAAGTGGCTCTATCCCATCTCCCCCCTTTCCCCGTTGCGATATAACCTTCGTGGTTGAAAACGACGTTAAACACCAAATAAAGAAAGAAAGAAAAGTTCGCAGAAGAAGAATAAAACAAAAAAACAGAGAAGAAAGGACAGTTTACTTTACTCACTGTCGGTTATGCCGCTCGCTGTTGCCATGCATGTTGGGCAGCAAAAGGAGAGTTTAGAGAGTGCTTAATTGCAGACAAAACAATACATAGAACCTTCATCTGTCAATCTTAAAACTTCTTCTTCTTCAGCTTTCCAGAAATGCTGGTGACATGTGAGCTCGTTTGCCCATTTGGTTTCCCGACACTATACTCTGAGAGCATAGTCAGCTTCACTCCGCTTTCGTTGAGTATAGACATGCTGGGTATTTTCGTGTTTCCATAACCCACCAAACTCCGACATGGATTAGAGGATCTTTTCCGTGCGCACTTGGTCTTGTGCTTGCGTGTACACACGAAGGGGGTTAAGTCTGCACATAAGTTGACCTGGGAGATCGAAAAAATCTCCACACCTAATCTTAACCCACCAGGCGGCAGCGACCGAGATTCGAACTCACGACCTCCCGATTAGGAGGCCGACGTCTTACCACCACGCCATCAATCTTACAAGTGAACTTATAAGACTTAACATGATTGTTGCCAGGAAGAGTATGATGAGCTGTTGAAGTACGCGGTGGTGGTGCCAGAGTACAACCCAAGAGAGGTACGGGGGAAACTGTCCGACACCAGAGGAATCTTCAACAGTCGTGACGAGGACATCATTACTGTTGGTGCCTCACAGCAAGCCGGTGGGTATTACATGTATTTATAAATGATTAAAGGCATAGTCAGTTTTTTGTGTGTGGAATTTTGGAGACTGTCAAGGCCATTTTTCAGATCATCAACTCATGTCCACATACCTCAAAATTTCCTGTAGTCTAATTTTACATCTTTTTAAGAATCCCTTCTCTGGTTACTTGTCTGTTGTGTGTGTGTCTTGTTTGTCAGGCATGGGAATTGTCCGCCGAAAGGCACATTTCCGCCAAATGTTTTGTTTGTTCTGCTGGAAAAAAAAAATGGGGGAGGCAAAAATGGTTCTAAAAACTGAATTTAATGGCAAACTTGGAGCTAAGATGACACCAAATTGCACCATATGGGTTCTTTTGGAGATTTTTTTTTTCGGGAGAACATGCCCCCGGACTCCCCTAGTAAGGCTAGGCGCTTTGCGCTGTCGACTTTCCTATTACTTGCACATTTTTAGCCTTTTGTACAAATATCAATTCCCAATCCCCAATTCCCAATTCCCATGCCTGTTTGTTCTCTTTGAGGACCGCAAGCAGTGTAAAATGTTCTCAGCTAAGGCCTCAGTCATTGATCACTGATGTGTATTAATTGATCTGACAGTGTTTTCATCCCAGGATTGTCAGCTGTCCAATAATTTTGTCATGTAGAATTTTTTCTGACAGGACATTTTCAATCCAGGTCTAACTGACCTTTTGTTCTCCAAGTCAGGGAACAAGACTGCTGAAGGTGGAGGTACTAATGTCAATGTTTCATGTTGCATTTGATTAAAGGTACAGGGGTGTCGTTTGGGTCGGCCCTTCGGCCAATCGCCGATTTTTTTTTACTTTGGCCAAAACTTTCATGTCTCTATCGGCCAAATGTCCGAAGAGTATTCGCCTAAATCGGCCAAAGTTTGTCCAGTTTTTTTTTGTATTGGTCAGGCTTTGATTGCTAAAACTGCTGCCGATGTACTTAGTCAACTGACTGACGTTTATTTCCTTTGCGAATACCAAAAACGAAACATCAATGTTTTGAACGGAAGCCAGTGCCAAAAAATATAGATGCCAGAGTGGTTTCCCTTGGAAAAGGGAAACCACACTCTCAGCGTTTGCGTTCACCGGTTCGCGATAAGTTTATCAATTAGTCAGTGATTTGGATTTGAACATCATGTCGCAACCAAAAAAGAAAAAAACTAAATTGGCCAAGGTTTGCTACCCTTCGCCAAGGTAAGTGATTCCGGACAAAATGACAGGAACACCGCGAATGTGGACAGTGTCAGTGTGAGTGGTAGTAGTGTTGTCGAGTCGATCAAAGCAGACGACATAGCAGACGATAGAGTTGCCATTTATCAGCCCATGCTGTGAGGTTATCCAGGTCACTTTGCAACATCGCGAAGTCATCGACAGCCGGGGGAAGAGTTAATTGTTTAATTGTCACAGTATGCGACATGTCTTCCTTCTAACCATACTATGATGTCGGCTGCTGACACCAGTTGATCATGTTTAAAATCAAGGATAAGCCAGAAATTGTTTATAAGATAGCTAAAATGCTCCCGCTTCAGGGGGGCTTTGCCCCACAGACCCCCCAACGGGACCCTGGACCCCAGGTTGTACCCACCCTCCCCCCCCCCCCCCCCCTGTAATCTGTGTTCCTAAGATAATGATTGTATGTATTGGTGTTCCCCTCTTGAGTCTTGTGCTTCAATGTTGCGGTGACTTTGTATGAGCCAAAATAATGGCCGAAAATGTTCCAAGATGTCCTAAATTAAGCTTTCTGACAGTTTCGGCCAAATGTCCCAACATGAAAATGTCTAGCAACACCCCTGAGGTAGCGTTCATAAACCTATCATTTGTTTTACATTTTTTGTAAATTTCTTTTTACAGCCATGGACGGAGCCCAACGCAGGGAATCCCTTGAAGAGGAAGGAGAGAAAACTTCCATAAGCAGACCAAATAACTCTGCAGAGCAATTGCCCGACTTTGGACAGAGTTCAATCGACTCTCAAGTACGCACTTCAGACACTTCAGGTTAGAGACCTCGTTTGGGATTGGTGATTATTTCATAATATTGCTATTCTGAAAGATACATGGGAGAATTAGGGGGTTGTGATAGGATAGGCTCACACAGCCCTATTCCGATCATCGGGCCATATTCCGAAGGAAGTTGCTGAATATCCTTTTCATATTTGCAATTTGACAAAGAAACATGCTTCTGGTTTTTAGGATGTGTATGCAGCACACGCGTACCTGGCCATGTTTGCGTCTGTGACTGGTCGACAGACGATGCAATTTGCACATTTGTTTTCTTACGGTACATAAAATACATTCTGTGTAAAATCTAATTCTTTTACAGGCACCAAACCGTGCAAAATTCAAGTAGCTGTCAGCATTATACTTGTCTCAGCTAAATATCGAACCCTATTGCTACGCTGAAAACACAGAAGCTGTTATTACACAGCTCTGCATTGTTTACATGTGCTGTTAAAGATGTGGTGCTGTTTTACAATCTTGATTAGTGCATGTTATTGTACTTTAATTTACAAGGAGACACATAGATTATAAATAATTATTTCGTTTAAGCCTGTCCATAGTCAAATGTTTGATTGGCAGTGGCCTAGTGGATAAGACATGGGCCCCCTAATCGGAAGGTCGTGAGTTCAAATCGCAGCCGCCTGGTGGGTTTAGGGTAGAGATTTTTCAGATCTCCCAGGTCAACTTATGTGGATACCGGCTAGTGCCTTATCCCCCACCGTGTGCCCATTGGAAATAACAGTTGTTCACAGAAGTGCTAAGAACTGTGTCAGAGGGCACAACAGAGTGCTGTTAACAATAGTCAGTATTGTAACAATGGTAACAACATTGGCCTATGGCCAGACACCCACTGTGAATGAAAAATGTATTGGTATTGGAATATTACAAGTGCAGAATAGGTGTTCCCAGGTCTGAATGGTATGGACCTTTGGTTTCAGCGGATGACCATGGCAGAGGCGGCTCCTTCATGAGGTCCATGTTCCCCGATGCAAGGGGGTGGGAGAGAGACACGAGGGAGACGGTGCACTTGACCACCATTGACCCTGACCTTGGCAAGATGGAGACGCTCATGGACCAGTGGTCGCTCGATCTCAAGCGCAACGTTCTGGTATGAGTAGAAACAAATTTGGTTGGGGGGGGGGGGGGGGGGGTGGTGGAGTGGGTTGATTGGTCACCTGATTAGCGGTTGTGTGTGTGTGTGGAAGTGTATGAGTGTGGTTTTGTGGTAGTGTGTGTTTGTGGTAGTGTTTGTGGTAGTGTGTGAGTGTGGTTGTTTTGTGGTAGTGTGTGTGTGGTTGTTTTGTGGTAGTGTGTGTGTGTTTTTTTTTGTGGTAGTGTGTGTGTGGTTTTGTGGTACATGTAGTGTGAGTGTGGTTGTTTTGTGGTAGTGTGTGTGTGGTTGTTTTGTGGTAGTGTGTGTGTGGTTGTTTTGTGGTAGTGTGTTGTTATTGGTTTGTGGTAGTGTGTGTGTTTGTGTACGTACATTATACGTACGCATGGACGGATGCATAGTGTATGTGTGTGTTGCTCTGTGTGGCTACAGTGGAACCCCCCTGACCTCAAAAATCTGAGAAAACAAGGTCTTATAAACGAGGGAGTCTTAAAATGGAGGTCATTTTATGAACAGAAAATCTGAGAAAACAAGGTCTTGAAAAGAAGGAGTGTTAAATTGTCTTGTTTTATATATTTATTTTATTTTTATTTATTTACGAGGATTTATATCGCGCACGTATCTCACCACACAAGGCGACTCAAGGCGCATGTTACCTATTAATGCCGTGTGAGATGGAATTTTTTACACAATATATCACGCATTCACATTGGCCAGTAGATCGACTGCCTTTAGGCGCTGCATCCACCTTTCACCGCCTATTATTCCAGGTCTTGGAAGAGGGGTTCCACTGTATTTGCATGTGTGCGCTAGTGTATCATGTATCTGTCTGTCAGTGTTTGTTGTGTATGTTTTGAACTTGAAAACATGTAATTCTCTGTGTGTGTGTGTGTGTGTGTGTGTGTGTGTGTGTGTGTGTGTGTGTGCGTGTGTGCGTGTGTATGTGTGTGTGTGTGCATGCCTGTGTGTGTGTGTGTGTGTGTGTGTGTGTGTGTGTGTGTGTGTGTGTGTGTGTGCATGCCTGTCTGTGGGTGTGCGTGTGAGTTTTAGTTTTACTTGCATTTCAAGGTATTTGTACGTACAACTCAGTCCGCTTTCTTGTTGTTCTTGGTGACAACATTAGGAAAGGTGTCTTGGCAAAGTTTGCTCACAAAAATGTGTGAGGTTTATTTAAAAAATCATTCATTTATGCAGTGGCAGGGTTAAAATCTGTAGCTGTTGTCTTTCTGATTGTCACACTTTCCTAAACAAAAAACCCCAAAAAGGGGGTATAATTCATTTTAGAACGACTAACTACATTGTTTTGAACAAAGATTTTGGGCATTGTTTTCAGCAAGGAAAGCAATTTTCCTCTCAGTTTTGTTTCTTTTTTTTCAGTCTGAGTTTTCCCAGGCCAAGACTGTCATCGAACAAAGATGTAGGACGGAACTACTCAAAGAAACCAACAGGTACGCAGAGACAACCGTTAATACATGTTTACAAAACACCCAACACAAACAGAAGGCTGTCGAGGGATGGCCAAATCTAAAGATTTGAACTTGCCAGCTGGGCGAGTAACTTCAAGAAAGTCACAAGCCCGGCAGAAATGTTGCTGGCCCAGTACATGCCACAATTGATCCTCGGTGTTTATATGGCTTTAAAACCCAATATTACAACCAAAAGGGTCGCATTTGACCAGAATTTTCACTGGCCAGCAGGGCGAGTTGCGAGGCGGTTTCCACTAGCTTGGCGGATTTTTTACTTGCCCCTGGCGACCGGGCGGACTATTGGGCCATCCCTGCTGTCAATGGACAAAAGATCAGTGTTTTAGGTTTTCTCAAATTTGTGTATTTGTGGAACATTCTTAGAATTGGATCACTGAAAATGGAGTGATACAGGTCACAGTGGGGCTAAGGTCACATTAGGGTCAAGTTTGGGTCAATAAGAAGAAAATCATCGGTCTCTGGGGCATTATCAGGCCTGACTGTGGCGAGTATTTTACTCGCAAAGGCGAGTAGACACATGTAAATAGTGAGTCGAAATTTTAATCTACTCGCCAAATGCAAATAAATTGCTAAAACAAATGTTTGGTTTAGCGAGTAAAATTTGCTCTCTGGGGAGTAAATTATGAGAAGTACTAGCCAGAGGCCGGTGCCCCATTTTGTGGACTTTTGAATATCTTATGGAGGTACAGCAGCAAATATTTTGTTCACTATTCAGATTTTACATATGACAAAAGGTGAGTTGTATAAGTATTTACTTCTCTTGTTCTATCATGGCTGTCTGTGTGAAACTATAGATAAGTCATTGGTACAGTGGAACCCCCCGTTTGAGACCTCTAAAATCTGAGAAAATCAGGTCTTAAAAAGGAGGGAGTCTTAAAATGGGGGTAAATTTACACAGGTTTTCAACAGAAAGTCTGAGAAAACAAGGTCTTAACAAGAGGCGAAGCCTTCAAGGCTCACGTAAGAAATCGACAAACAGTAACACAAACTCAATCACTCCGTCACACATACACACACACAGTAAGCATAGACACAGTGCAAGAGTGGGAGACGCTAGATCTAGATCTGTCTGTCTGTAGCCTACTTACGAGTTACGGGGACACGACTGCCACTGAGATCGACACTGCCCTTTCGACAGCGCTTCCTCGCGCAGACACTGAAAACACGCTGTGCTGATCAACCTGTAGGAAATCTCCTTTGGTATCTTCTTTATCTATTTTTTCTGGAGCCGCTACGAAACCGAACAATGTGAAATTGTCTTCCCCGAATCGGCGAATGCAGCTCGGTTAGAACTGAGAAGTGAATCTATACCACAATCCTTCACGCGATCTGACCTAACCTTGACCCCTGACCTGGTCTACATACAGCAGTCCCTGCAATGTACGGCCCCGGCGTGAGCGGACACCTGACATGTACGGACACATTTGCTCGGCACGGAGTGTTTTCCTTCTATATTTGCCCCCCTTAAACGGACACCTGCAAAACGTGGACACGGACACTCATTTTCGGTCCCAACAGCAGGTCATACCTCCAATGTACGGACAGACCATCGTCAAATTTTCACCACAACAAAATCGATAACAGAGCAGTCCGGCTCTTGGTGCAAAGATCACAGCCGCAATGGCGTGACGACAGTCACTGGTAACTTGAGTGCATCAGGAGGGGGGGTAGTTTTGGTCAGGAGTGGAGTACATGCGAAGATGCCAACATGAAACTGCACTGTCCTCTTTATTCTTGTCTGTTGGACGTAAACAACAGAAACCACAGTCGATGAAGGTCCTGAGCGAAAGAAAGTGAAAAACCGGCCACAGTTCTCAGCATCGTGTGTCTGTGTGTAACCTCTTTCATTGACAAGATACTCTTGTTTCCCCTCAGCCTTGACCAGTGAGTCGGTTGCCTAATCTGTGAACCCTTCAGTTGTCTTGCTGTGTCAAAAGTTACCACACAGTCACCTGGTTTTGCTCTGAGTGAACAGTTGGAGCTGACCTCTCTGGCCACAGCCCAACAGTACATGGCTGGAGGGAGTGAGAGAGAGAGGGAGGGGGGGGGGGGTGGAGGGGTAGCTGGCTAAACTCTGTGGGGTGTCCGGTGTCACTGCATGTCAGCAGGAAGACCATTGGAGAGAAATAGAGAGGTGTACTCTTCCACACAATTTCCAAGCATCAGTTGTCACGGCTTGGGGTAGGCATTAGTGAGGGAGAGTGGGAGCTGTGTTACTGTTATGTACAGTGTATTTCCGACTGAAGAGTGAAAAGTCACTGCCATGCCACATGGTCGGCATGCAATCAATAAAGCCAGACAAGATGAAAATAAATTACATGATTATGACATGCAGCTCTATCTGCTGCTATTTATTAAAACTGGGTTTCAAGCTTATTCTTGCAAAGCATCTGCACACGCTCCTCTGTGCTGTGTTTGTGTGGCTGCTTTCGTATGTCAGTGCATGGTGAGTGTGTTCACTGCCTTGAGGATTTATTTTATCTCTTCTTTTCAACACTTTTCATACAAATCATTTTTACAGAACGTTTAAAGAAGTATTAGGAGTTTATTGTTTAGTAGCCACAAGAAGTGATTAGCATAGACTCAATCCTGTTGTTTGTGTGTCTCTGTGTGAGTGTATGGGGGAGGGGGTGGTGTGGTCACCCCTCCCGTGACCGGACACCTGCAATGTACGGACAGTTTTGCTATGGCCCAAGGGTGTCCGTTCATGAGAGGGACTGCTGTACCACACACAACACAAATCAGTCACCTGTTTTTACCCCCCCAAAACCCACCACCACCCGTTTTCTTTGGATACACACTTTATCTACATATGTGCCGACGAAATGGTGATCATTGCTTCAATACTTTGAAGCTGTTGCTTGGATAATAACCCGGTAAAATTAGTATTTCGGTGTTCAGTCAAATGTTAAAGTTTCTATCACACATGCACACACGCACGCACGCACAGACAGACAAAAGTTAGCATCGCATAGGCTACACTTACGTGAGCCAAAAAGGAGGGAGTTTTGAATCGGGGGGTCTTAAAAGGGGGGTTCCACTGTACATGTGTATATATACGCATGCTGCAGACACGCCCAGGAGAAAGCAGCGCTGATCAAGGAGCTGGACGGCATGAAGGAGTTCCTGCACACGTACCAGAAGACCATGGAACGCAAGGACGTCATCATCTCCAACCTCACCACCGCCGTCTTCCGTCAGCGCGACAAGACCCTGCTCACGCGCAACTTTTCCAACTGGCGCATACAACACAACGACGCCAAGAGAGCGGTGAGCACTTCTGGGCCAAGGTTCATGAGAAATTTACCAACCGGGTTTAAGCCAGTTGAAATTAGATTGGTTGAAATTGAGATTTCTTCTGATTTCAACGAATTGGACCCCGCGGTATGTTCTCTCACGATTTGGTGGCACCCACTTTCGGTTCGTGCACCGCAGCCCTGGGGACTGCTCTGTGTGTGTTTCTGTGTGTGTGTGTTTCTGTGTGTGTGTGTTTCTGTGTGTGTTTCTGTGTGTGTGTGTGTTGGGAGTACAGGGTTCAGTTTACTAGTGCGCCTTACGTCATTGGTGCATACAATCTTAAAATGTGCTATTAGAATTCCCTTCAGCAGATCAAAAAGGCGCTCTGAAATGACGTAGCATAACACTTCATGTCCCGAACAGTCTTTTGTGCTGGGGACAGAAATAGCAAATTAGCCTAGCTTAGCATGTACCACTGTGCCACCGTGTGCACACTTTACATTGAAGTACAGCCTTCGGAAGGAGCAAAGCGAAAGCGTGCGCAAGGTCGCGTTTGAGTAACACGCTGTGATTGGCTGTTAAATGTGTGGTGCATTGTGTGCAGCCAATCGGGCCAACTGTCCTGTCTTGCTTGAATGTTTGTCGTTGTGAACGCGCCAGCCGAGTGTTGATCGATTCTAGAAAACACCGGCCTGTACCCGAAACAATGCTTCCTGGGAACAAATTGTGGTGTCTTCCTGGGAACAAATTGTGGTGTCGTCCTGAGAACAAATCATTGTGGTGTCTTCCTGAGAACAAATCATTGTGGTGTCTTCCTGAGAACAAATCATTGTGGTGTCTTCCTGAGAACAAATCATTGTGGTGTCTTCCTGAGAACAAATCATTGTGGTGTCTTCCTGAGAACAAATCATTGTGGTGTCTTCCTGAGAACAAATCATTGTGGTGTCTTCCTGAGAACAAATCATTGTGGTGTCTTCCTGAGAACAAATCATTGTGGTGTCTTCCTGAGAACAAATCATTGTGGTGTCTTCCTGAGAACAAATCATTGTGGTGTCTTCCTGAGAACAAATCATTGTGGTGTCTTCCTGAGAACAAATCATTGTGGTGTCTTCCTGAGAACAAATCATTGTGGTGTCTTCCTGAGAACAAATCATTGTGGTGTCTTCCTGAGAACAAATCATTGTGGTGTCTTCCTGAGAACAAATCATTGTGGTGTCTTCCTGAGAACAAATCATTGTGGTGTCTTCCTGAGAACAAATCATTGTGGTGTCTTCCTGAGAACAAATCATTGTGGTGTCTTCCCTTAAGATTGTTGCCTGGCCTGATCAAGCAAGGATTGTATTTCAACTCTCTCGCCCGTCAACCTCATGCGACATTGCAGGGATGGCCAAATCTCACATTTTTAACTCGCCTGCCAGGCGGCTAACTTCAAGAAGGTTACTAGCCTGCCAGAAGTTTTTCCCGGCCGGGTACATGCCACAGTTCAAGCAGTGTTTATATGCCTATGAAATTCGATAGTAAAGCAAAAACTGTTGTATTTGACCAGAATGTTCATTGGCCAGCCGGGCAAGTTCCCACGCAGTTTCTAATAGCCCGGCGGATATTTTACTCGCTCCTTGGGATCGGGCGGACGTTTTGGCCATCCCTGAATTGAAACCAAACAAGGATGATGGTGAAAATAGGAAACGGTGTGCTTTGGCTGCTAATGATTCGAAAGAATTTTAACAAAACAAGTAACATTAACTGAAGGCTGATCCTTGGTTTCGATACTTCTTCTTCTTCTTCATTCCCATAAGGATTTGATACGATAAGGGACTTTTGTTTTGTGAGAAATGTCAAAATCTTGGAAAAGCCAATGGCACTGGCGAAAGGGGGGGTGTTCCATTGTGTACAGTTAGAAAGGTCATTTCCACTTTGTTTGTTCGTTCGTGGGCTGAAACTCCCACGGCTTTTACGTGTATGACCGTTTTTACCCCGCCATTTAGGCAGCCATACGCCGCTTTCGGAGGAAGCATGCTGGGTATTTTCGTGTTTCTATAAGCCACCGAACACTGACATGGATTACAGGGTCTTTTTCGTGCGCACTTGGTCTTGTGCTTGCGTGTACACACGGGGGTGTTCGGACACCGAGGAGAGTCTGCACACAAAGTTGACTCTGAGCAATAAATCTCTCGCCGAACGTGGGGACGAACTCACGCTGACAGCAGCCAACTGGTCATTTCCAGTTATAGCTTACAATGACGTGTGTGACAGGGAGACTACTGCGTCACTCTTCACAGCAGACTGCACTTGTCGGCCGTTGAAGGGCGCGAGCTATTTATAGCTTGATGTTTCTTCTATGTCGCTCACACCTGTGAATTGTAGAGTTGTGTTTGTGATACCATAACAGTTTTTATAGGGCTAAGAAATGAGCTCTAAAATGTTCAACCCAGTGTTTGTCAGTTTGACTGGGCTTCGCCTCTGAAGGTGATTGTGGTTCTTCTTGCACTCCTTCTTCTTCTTCTTCTGCGTTCGTGGGCTGAAACTCCCACGTACACTCGTGTTTTTGCACGAGTGGAGTTTTACATGTATGACCGTTTTTACCCCGCCATTTAGGCAGCCATACGCCGCTTCCAGAGGAAGCATGCTGGGTATTTTCGTCTTTCTATAACCCACCGAACTCTGACATGGATTACAGGATCTTTTCTGTGCACACTTGGTCTTGTGCTTGCGTGTACACACGAAGGGGGATAAGCCACTAAGCAGGTCTGCACATAAGTTGACCTGGGAGATCGGAAAAATCTCCACACTTAACCCACCAGGCTGCCGGGGCCGGGATTCGAACCCTCGACCTTCCGATTAAGAGGCCGACGTCTTACCACCCTGCCACAGCGCCCGTCCTTCTTGCACTGGAGTGGATGAGAAAAAAGCTGCTGCTGCTTTCTTACTATTGCTGTCCCTAGTACTAGCGACTATTTGGGACATAAGGCTAAATAAAAATATCATGTGTTGGTTTAGGGTAACCCAACCGACCCTATTTTTCCCCCCGCCAACCCTAAAACTTTGTTTTTATTTCTAAAAAAAATACCCAACTTTTGACACATTTTGGGAACCATACTGAGACCAAGGGAAGTAACCTCCTTTAAAATCGACTAAATAAAAAATTTAAAGTAAAAAAAAAAAGCTGACCCACCGACCGTATCTTTTTTGGTCACTCCCCAAACCAACATATATTTTTGTTTGGCCTAACGTGGCTGAGACTATTCTTGCAGCACTCTGTTACACATGTACTATTTATGTTTGCAGCAATTTGCCCAGCAGCTGGCTAAGTTGCACCACGAGCGAACGCTGAGCCGGCGCGTACTGAGTGCCTGGTTCTCCTTGATCCACGGCAAGTGGCGCAATCGTGCCGAGAAGGCCTGTCAGGGCAAAGCGCAGGAGGTCTGCATGCAACTCACCGCTGACTACGAAGCCAAGATCGGCCAGGTAAGTTGCTGGAATGGTTGGTGGGGGAAATAACTATGCAGGGTTCAGCCTACGGGTCGTTTCTTCTTCTCTTCCTCTTCTTTGTTTATGGACTGTAACTCCCATGTTCACTCATGTTTTTGCACAAGTGGATTTTTACATGTATGACCGCTTTTACCCCGCCATGTAGGTAGCATACGCTGATTTCGGTGGAAGCATGCTGGGTATCTTTGTGTTTTTATAACCCACTGAACACGGAAATGGATTACAGGATCTTTTCCGTGGACACTTGGTCTTGTTCTTGTGCGTACACACAAAGGGGGATAAGGCACTACAGTGGTACTCCCGACGAACGACCCCCCCATCAGAGACCCTCTCCCTTCTCAGACCTCATTCTTGCTGACGGATTAGTTTTGCTATATAAATCACCCCCCATGGCCGACTCCCCCCAGAACCCGATTTGCGACCGACTAGTTGTTACAATTTGCGACCTTGTAACAACATTTTCAAATCAAAACCTAACAAAAAATCGTAACGTTTTACTTGAAACTCTGAAAAAAGATCGCAAAAATCACTCGGCCGGAAATATAACAGACGACGCGTTTAGGTCTAGATTGCGCATGTCCGGCGTTCACAATTTTACGATCCCAACATGCCCTTTTCTTTGTCCACTTCCTTTCGAAAAATCAACAAACACACGCGCGAGCATCAACGATCTTCTTCTTCGACCATGGCTTCGAACTCTCCTTCAACTTCAAACGCTCAATCGCGCGGAAAGAAGAGGAAAATTTTGACTCTGGAACAGAGAATGGAAGTGGTGAAACGGAGCCGTAAGGGCGAAACGGAAATTTCGATCGCGCGGTCGTTTGAGGTAGGAAAAACTCAGATTCAATCGATCGTCAGCGACCAAGAAAACGTGGTCAATCGATGGGAGACCGGCAAAAATTGTGACCGCAAATACTCCAAGGCAAGGAAATGTATTTATGGTGACCTCAACGAACGCGTTTGGAGTTGGTTTTGTGATGCACGTCGACATGGCCGATGTCTTGCTCAATTTTGACAGTCAAATTAAGAAAGAACACTTGAAGAGAAAGTCTCAAGCATCTCAGACTTCCTGTGAAATCTTTCTTCAAACCAGTGTAAAATGTGACAGGTGTATAGTCCTCTTCCAAATACTGACACCCATATGAACATAAACTCTTTTGACTCCCAAATATCTACTATATAATACTGGTAGGATTTTCGGTGGTTTTTCGATTCCTGTGACCAAACCGCGCGGATTTGTGCCTTCTCCTTCGGTTGCTATGCCAACGTGACCCAGGAAATCGATTCCGCTAGGTCCCGACTTCCAATTTTGTCCACGAACAAAGTTTGAAGAGGTTTGTCTCGCAAATTTGAGCAGACAACAGTGAACTTTGACCTGAACTTTGACATCGCGGCGAAAGAGATCTGTGATCGGTTCTTCTTCAACTTTCGGTTCGACTAAACACGCGACCGCACCTCAGACGAACCTAGCTGTGTGTTTTATTTCTCTACCCCAGACGAACCTAAAATAATAAGAAGATAGATAGATCTGTTTATCTGTTAATGGAACTCCAAAATATTCCATAGATTTGTTTACTAAATAGTTCGAAACATTATCACCTGATAAGTCGCCGTATAACCTTATAGGTTCCAGCGACTAAATATTTTCCCCCGGTGCAACCATAGACATGTACGTCATCATGATCTCCCCTTAATTTGACCGTTATTTTGGCTGTCTTAGTGAAATGGTAAGATATATCTCTATGTTTTTTACATGTAAGTGTTCGGAAAAAATACAGTTATAGCAGTTATGTACAAAAATAAGCAGCATATGCTCTTTTTGCCAAAGTAAAGTCCTTTTTTCTTCTGGTTTCTTATATGTGTCACAGCACACCGCAAGCTTTTAGGCGAATAGCAAGTGAGTGGTATATATATATCATCAATTTTATAGTAGGTAACGGTGTAAATTAGTTGCCATGTTCATGTCCTTTATACGTTTTCCATATTCCATATGTGTCATTTAATTGTGTGTTGCTTGATGCCATGTATGTATGTGTGTGTGTGTGTACATGACTTTAAATAAGCATGGATTGGATGTGTGCACTCGATTGTGTGTGTGAACCATGTATATATTTTCTGTTGTCAATTACATATGTTATACTATGCGTTTGAATCATTAAGTATTTTAGACGTCATACTTTTTTTCGTATCTTCACGATGGCTTTTTACCCGTTTAAATTTTAATGCTTCCAACTTTCAAAGCGCTGCACGGCTGGGAAGAGATGCGCACTTTTATCACTGTTGTTCATGTAGACGTAATCATGGATTTATGCAAACGTCATACCTGCTGTATTTTATTTTGTTTGTTTGTATAGTCGCGTGCGGTCGCGCAGTCTTTTTGGTCAGTTCCGATTACCTCCCATTGATGCGAAAACCTATATGACTGTTTTTTGTTATTTTTCTCTCTGTTAATTCACCAGTGGCTATGTAACATGTGTTACAGAATTGCACCGGTGTAAGGGTTAACATTTTATTTTTCACCAAGAGAATATAATTCATTATATGCGGGATAATGTGCGGGGGGGGGGGGGGGGGGGGTGCAAACAACATTTTCACAACCTTATAGGTTCCAGCGACTAAATATTTTCCCCCGGTGCAACCATAGACATGTACGTCATCATGATCTCCCCTTAATTTGACCGTTATTTTGGCTGTCTTAGTGAAATGGTAAGATATATCTCTATGTTGTTCACATGTAAGTGTTCGGAAAAAATACAGTTATAGCAGTTATGTACAAAAATAAGCAGCATATGCTCTTTTCGCCAAAGTAAAGTCCTTTTTTCTTCTGGTTTCTTATATGTGTCACAGCACACTGCAAGCTTTTAGGCGAATAGCAAGTGAGTGGTATATATATATCATCAATTTTATAGTAGGTAACGGTGTAAATTACTTGCCATGTTCATGTCCATTATACGTTTTCCATATTCCATATGTGTCATTTAATTGTGTGTTGCTTGATGCCATGTATGTATGTGTGTGTGTGTGTACATGACTTTAAATAAGCATGGATGTGTGCACTCGATTGTGTGTGTGAACCATGTATATATTTTCTGTTGTCAGTTACATATATGTTATACTATGCGTTTGAATCATTAAGTATTTTACACGTCATACTTTTTTTCGTATCTTCACGATGGCTAAAAATTTTAATGCTTCCAACTTTCAAAGCGCTGCACGGCTGGGAAGAGATGCGCACTTTTATCACTGTTGTTCATGTAGACGTAATCATGGATTCATGCAAACGCCATACCTGCTGTATTTTATTTTGTTTGTTTGTATAGTCGCGTGCGGTCGCGCAGTCTTTTTGGTCAGTTCCGATTACCTCCCATTGATGCGAAAACCTATATGACTGTTTTTTGTTATTTTTCTCTCTGTTAATTTACCAGTGGCTATGTAACATGTGTTACAGAATTGCACCGGTGTAAGGGTTAACATTTTATTTTTCACCAAGAGAATATAATTCATTATATGCGGGATAATGTGCGGGGGGGGGGGGGGGGGGGGAGGGGTGCAAACAGCATTTTCACAAGCACATAACCAACAAAATGACATTGCATGCGCAGCACACAAAGTGCGTAGCACGGGTACCACTAGTTTTTTTAAATACATGTAGAGGATACAATTAAAGTAAAAAAATATAGAAAAAATACATACCTCTTGCTTTTTATTGAATTAGATTATCAAATTAAATCACCAAACCACAACTGTAATTATGCCACAACTTCGACGGACCCTGAAGGTATTTCTCTCTTTCTCTCTGTCACTGACTTTTTCTCTCTCACTGTCTTTTTCTGACCTGACCTCACCCCCCATGTAAGACCCCCCCCCTTTTAAGACCTACATTTGTCAGATTTTGGGAGGTCTTACATGGGGAGTACCACTGTAGCACTAACAGCTCTGCACTTAAGTTGACCTTGGAGATCGGAAAAATCTCCACCCTTGACCCACCAGGCGGAGGCGGCCGGGATTTGAACTCACGACCTTCCAATTAGAAGGCCGATGTTTTATCCAATACGCCCGTGCACCTGTCTACGGGTCGTTTGACGTCCTCGACCAAATTTAATGGAACATAGTGGAGGATGCTTAAGGCCAAGAATGCCAAGGGGGTCTTGTGTTTATATGGTCAGCAAGTGTTGCCACACCCAACACGGTCACAGTTGAGCGAACATGGCTGGTAGACTTAGCTCAGGGATTGCATCAATGCATGATTTTTGCCAATTTGTTGTATTGGTACCAATTTGCTGGCGTCCTGTTTTCCTTGCCACCAGGATGACATACATAAAGTAAAATAAATGTTGCCTCTTTTTCTCCAATACCAACCAAAATATCATATAACTTTCAAACACCTGAAATACATGGCTGCTGCTCTATGATAATTGTATCTCTAGCAATGAAAATAAAGCTTTCAAAGAAAGTTTTTCTGCAAAGATCATGCTCCTTGGCGCAATTTTCTCCTGTGCCCTACACCTTTTAACGCTACAGTGTGCAATTTCTATTTATAGCTGTGTTGTTGGTGTGACAGTTGAACGCAGAGCTGGAGGCGATGAGGGTGGAGATTCGACACCTGCAGGGCCAGCGAGAGAAGTACGAGGGTGCCATGAAGAAGGCGTTCATGCGTGGCGTCTGTGCCCTCAACATGGAAGCCATGACCATATTTCATGAAAAATCGTCAGATGAGGGGATTGGTGAGTCAAGTCAAATCAACAGTAACAGTAACAAGACCCCTCAAGGACTTCCCCCTTGGTTTTTCAGTTTTACTGTTCAAAGCATCCGTAAATTTACCCCCAATTTAAGACTCCCTCCTTTTTAAGACCTGATATTCTCAAATATTAGGTCTTAAAGTGGGGGGGTTCCACTGTACCTGAGTGTGAAGGGGGGGGGGGGGGCAAGTGGAAGGGGGTGCTCAGATCAGGAAGCATTCACATAGAGACACCAAGTCAGGGGTTGCAGTAACGTGACTTTATTTTAACATGTACCAGAAGGCAGTGTAGCTCGCTCCTCTATGTACAGCACAACTCTTACACAACTCGTCACAAAACTTTCCTCCGACGAAAACCGGTCACATCGCTGACACAAAACTAGCTGTCAAACGCATCTTCCAACACACACAAAAGGTCTCTTCACTTGCTCCTGCCAATCGAAGTTAATAATGGCTCAACTACACTCACAGCATTAACACAGCAACACCGACATCGTTCAATCATAAGTTGAACACAATCCAAATCACAACCTCTCTCTACGAAAAACACAAGGGGTCTGACAAAGCCCACGCTATCGGTCTGATTCTCACGTGCACCCGTTCAAACAATCAACGAATCAGAGACAAGCATCCATACACCCCCACAAGCTGCTACACACAACGTACCTGACGGCAGACACAACCTGGGTCAGGGGAAGATAATTAAACAGGGACTAAAAGTGAGAGACAATGAAATGACCGGGAGTAACTTTACTATATCATTGGTGACTGGTCACCACCTTGTCACATGAGCAATAACGTCAACAACAATCATCATTTTCTCAATTCTCTGTATGGTGATTTATTTGTTTATGCCAAACACATGGAAGCAATGTTGAATTTTCGCAGAGAGAAAAGAATAACATTAAGGAACAATACGTTCAAGACAAATCACCCGCAACAAAAACCACAATAACCACCATCCCTTTATAAATACGATCTCATTGTGGCGGTTGGAAAGTTGACACAGACACCCATGTCTGTATGTCAGGTGAGTGGTTGGGTCAGGGCAAAAAACAAACAACGTACATCACCACTTCATTTTCTATTTTTGGTTGTTCAGACGCATTTTTCAGTTTCACGCATTTCTCAGTTTGTTTGTGTGTGTATGTATGTATTGCTTTTTGTCTTGAGAACCCATTGAGATTGATTCAATCAATCAATCAATCAATCAATGCCCGTCACTCCTGTCAGGGTATGGGCCGCCAACAACAGCTCTCCAGAGTCCTCTGTCCTGGGCCATCTTTTCTATCTGACTCCAGGTGTAGCCCATCTTTGAGATTGATTCAGCATTCATCTTATTCTTTGTTTCATTCCCAGCTCCCTGTTTTTTTCATGTGGCCTATCTCCGTTACTTTTAAGAACCGATGTGCTCATCTTTTCAGTCTGTAAAGGGGGCTGGAGGGAGAGGGGGGGGGGGTGTCTGTTCTGCAGTGGAACCCCCCCCCCCCCAACCCCCTTTTAAGACCTCCAGAAAGCTGAAAAAACTCAGGTCTTTACAGAGGCTATGAACACAAAATCAGGTCTTTACAGAGGCTATGAACACAAAATCAGGTCTTTACAGAGGCTATGAACACAAAACCAGGTCTTTACAGAGGCTATGAACACAAAACCAGGTCTTTACAGAGGCTATGAACACAAAATCAGGTCTTTACAGAGGCTATAAACACAAAACCAGGTCTTTACAGAGGCTATGAACACAAAATCAGGTCTTTACAGAGGCTATGAACACAAAACCAGGTCTTTACAGAGGCTATGAACACAAAATCAGGTCTTTACAGAGGCTATGAACACAAAATCAGGTCTTTACAGAGGCTATGAACACAAAATCAGGTCTTTACAGAGGCTATGAACACAAAACCAGGTCTTTACAGAGGCTATGAACACAAAATCAGGTCTTTACAGAGGCTATAAACACAAAATCAGGTCTTTACAGAGGCTATGAACACAAAATCAGGTCTTTACAGAGGCTATGAACACAAAACCAGGTCTTTACAGAGGCTATGAACACAAAACCAGGTCTTTACAGAGGCTATGAACACAAAACCAGGTCTTTACAGAGGCAATGAACACAAAACCAGGTCTTTACAGAGGCTATGAACACAAAATCAGGTCTTTACCGAGGCTATGAACACAAAATCAGGTCTTTACAGAGGCTATGAACACAAAATCAGGTCTTTACAGAGGCCATGAACACAAAATCAGGTCTTTACAGAGGCTATGAACACAAAATCAGGTCTTTACAGAGGCTATGAACACAAAATCAGGTCTTTACCGAGGCTATGAACACAAAATCAGGTCTTTACCGAGGCTATGAACACAAAATCAGGTCTTTACCGAGGCTATGAACACAAAATCTGACATAACAGGATCTTCAAAGGGAGAAAGTGTTAAATTGGGGGGTTCCACTGTATTGCTTTCAGTCCTCTTCACTACCAGCGTATCTCCCATTTTGTATAGAAGTGTTGATGATAGGGAAGCTACCAGCGTATCTCCCATTGTGTATAGAAGTGATGATGATAGGGAAGTTACCAGCGTATCTCCCATTGTGTATAGAAGTGTTGATGATAGGGAAGTTACCAGCGTATCTCCCATTTTGTATAGAAGTGTTGATGATAGGGAAGTTACCAGCGTATCTCCCATTTTGTATAGAAGTGTTGATGAAAGGGAAGTTACCAGCGTATCTCCCTTTTTGTATAGAAGTGATGATGATAGGGAAGCTACCAGCGTATCTCCCATTTTGTATAGAAGTGATGATGATAGGGAAGTTACCAGCGTATCTCCCTTTTTGTATAGAAGTGTTGATGATAGGGAAGTTACCAGCGTATCTCCCTTTTTGTATAGAAGTGTTGATGATAGGGAAGTTACCAGCGTATCTCCCATTGTGTATAGAAGTGTTGATGATAGGGAAGCTACCAGCGTATCTCCCATTTTGTATAGAAGTGTTGATGATAGGGAAGTTACCAGCGTATCTCCCATTTTGTATAGAAGTGTTGATGATAGGGAGGCTACCAGCGTATCTCCCTTTTTGTATAGAAGTGTTGATGATAGGGAAGCTACCAGCGTATCTCCCATTGTGTATAGAAGTGATGATGACAGGGAAGTTACCAGCGTATCTCCCATTGTGTATAGAAGTGTTGATGATAGGGAAGCTACCAGCGTATCTCCCATTTTGTATAGAAGTGTTGATGATAGGGAAGCTACCAGCGTATCTCCCATTGTGTATAGAAGTGATGATGATAGGGAAGCTACCAGCGTATCTCCCATTGTGTATAGAAGTGATGATGATAGGGAAGCTACCAGCGTATCTCCCATTTTGTATAGAAGTGATGATGATAGGGAAGTTACCAGCGTATCTCCCATTTTGTATAGAAGTGTTGATGATAGGGAAGTTACCAGCGTATCTCCCATTTTGTATAGAAGTGTTGATGATAGGGAAGTTACCAGCGTATCTCCCATTGTGTATAGAAGTGTTGATGATAGGGAAGCTACCAGCGTATCTCCCATTTTGTATAGAAGTGATGATGATAGGGAAGTTACCAGCGTATCTCCCATTTTGTATAGAAGTGTTGATGATAGGGAAGCTACCAGCGTATCTCCCATTTTGTATAGAAGTGTTGATGACAGGGAAGTTAACAGCGTATCTCCCTTTTTGTATAGAAGTGTTGATGATAGGGAAGTTACCAGCGTATCTCCCATTGTGTATAGAAGTGTTGATGATAGGGAAGTTACCAGCGTATCTCCCATTTTGTATAGAAGTGTTGATGAAAGGGAAGTTACCAGCGTATCTCCCTTTTTGTATAGAAGTGTTGATGATAGGGAAGTTACCAGCGTATCTCCCATTTTGTATAGAAGTGTTGATGATAGGGAAGTTACCAGCGTATCTCCCATTTTGTATAGAAGTGTTGATGATAGGGAAGTTGTCGTTTTGCAGAAAGGGATCCCCGAATGCCAGACTACGGAAGTGGAAACGAAGAGTTTTCAAACAACTTTGGCAGCTACGCCCCTGAGAAAGCGCCTGCTGCTTACAAGTCCATACCGCAGGAAGGGGCGTGCGACTCCGACACAGCCGATGATACATCCCCCAGGATAGTCACGTCGGTGGGAACCAGACCCCACACAACCAGTACAGGACCTCGACCGGTAATGTTGGGAGGGATTGGGGTGTGTGTGGGGGAATGTGTTTGCGCGTGTGTATGTGTGCAGTGTTGTTTTCAGACCATGGTCTTGGATCGTTGATGTGTGCTTTTCTGACGCATCGTTCTGACGGGGCTGTCCTTTCGACCATAGACCATTAAAATGTTATCCTGTACCGCCAACTAGCTCTCTCTCCGCTCTTTCTCTCTATTACGAGGTAGCGGCCTCTCGCATTTAGGAACCTACGCTTACATGGCCTTTCAGAAATCAGGGGGATGTCATATCCGGTGTCGATTGTAAACATGGACAAAGTTGCCGAGGTAAGTTCTGAAAATGCTAAAATAAACTCAGCTAAAGTGCATATGGAACATGTTTTTCGATGAGTTTTGTTAAGTTTAGTTTGGAGTTTTGGAAAATCCAGTTCATTGTCACCTCCCATTGTCACAAATAACTGGAGCGTGCTTTCTTTTCACTGTCTTCGAATCGCTGGCCTTTCAAACCGGACGCTAAGCACCCCTGAAAGTCGAGCGTCGTAACCTCGAAGGGTCACGTGACGAGTTGGCGGTCCAGGCTATTTGGTCAATGTTTCGACCATCCCATAGTTATGACATGTACAGTGGAACCCCCTTTTAAGACCTTCCCTCTTTTAAACTCTGTTTTGTCAGATTTTCTGTTCATAGCCTCTGTTTATTAACCCCCATTTTAAGACTTCCTCTATTTTAAGAACATATTTTCTCAGATTCCTGGAGGTCTTAAAAGGCATGGTTCCACTGGGTAAGGTCTTCTGATCAGGAATGGGAATTGTCCGCGGAAATCTGTGATTTCCGCGAAAAGGAAATTACGTTTCAGGAAAAATAAGAATTGTCCGCGGCAAAAAAAGGTAAATTAAATGATATGTATACTGTTGTCTCTCTATCCATGATTTGCTTACACGAGAACTATCAAAATATTGGTCTAAATTGCTAAAAATTTGTTTTCCTTCCGGAGGGCTCTGCCCCTGTACCTGCCGGGGCCAGGGCAACCCCTGGACCTCGGCCTATTTTTAGAGTTTTTTCTATTTTGGAATTCCCATGCCTGCTGATAGAACAAAAAGCTTTTGTAGCCAGGACATATGGATCAACCTACACATGTTTCCAACAGGTTCAACTGGCCTAGTCTGGGGACAACTCAGTGTTAATGTATGTGGGTGAAGGGGGAGGGGGGGGGTGGCGTATGTATGAGATTATGTGTGTATGGGGGTCGGTGTGTGCGACTGTGTGTGTGTGTGTGTGTGTATGTGTGTGTGTATGTGTGTGTGTATGTGTGTGTGGGTTTGTGTGTGTGTGTATAATGTGTGTGTGTGTATATATATTATAGTGTGTGTGTGTGTGTGTGTGTATAATGTGTGTGTGTGTATATATATATATATATAGTGTGTGTGTGTGTATAATGTGTGGGTTTGTGTGTGTATATATAATGTGTGTGTGTATATAATGTGTGTGTGTGTGTGTGTGTGACTGTGTGTGTGTGTGTGACTGTGTGTGTGTGTGTGACTGTGTGTGTGTGTGACTGTGTGTGTGTGTGTGTGTGTGTGTGTGTGTGTGCACTTGCATTTTTACTTGTTGATTTGGGTACAGTGGAACCCCACAGGTCTTAAAATAGAGGGAGTCTTAAATTGGGGATAAAATAACAAAATGACAGGCTATGAACAGAAACTCTGACAAAGCAGAGCCTTAAAAGGAAGAAAGTCAAATTGGGGGGGGGGGGGGGGGGGGGGGGTTCCTAAAAGGGGGGTTCCATTGTAACAAACTCTACTTTTGAAATAAGCCTTTGCTTGAGTTTGTGTATTCAATTGTTTCATGTCATGTATTTTGAATAAAATTTAGTTAAAACCAAACTCTACCCTACAAAACACATCCCCTCTCTTTCCACTGTATTGGTGAATCGGGTTGTTCTTCTAGACTTCAGCCAAGCAGATGTCCACCGCCACCACCACCACCACCACCGGCAGTCACAAGCCGCGGGTGTCGTTCAAAATGCCGGGCAAGAGCAGCGGCTCAGGGGGGCGTTCCAAATCTCCCATCGTACGGCACGGCCCTGTGCCTTCTGTGGTGGTGGAAAGACACCAACCAGTCAATAAGGTGTGTGTGTGATTGGGGCTGTATTGTATAATATCCCATGACCTCTCTTCTTCGTCTCTGTAAATGTACTCTAGGTATATTTCTTGTATTTCCATTGTTCTCTTGTTACATAGATGATGTAACTATTGCACTCTTTTACACATAAAATAGAGGATAAATAAGGGTGCACGAAATACATCATAGCTGGCTCTACTTTCTGTCGTCCTTGACATTCCAAAATGCACATGTACCTATAGACCGGATGTGCAAGGGGTAACCACGCTTTTGAGAACTTGCGCGAGAGTCGTTCAGTGTTATAGCTGAGTTTTAGTCTCGACTTGCCGAGACGATCATCGTAGCGTCATAGATTTCATGACGTCTGTCGTCCATCGCGTCATATTAAGGGGACGTAATCTGTTATGTTTCCTTCTATTAGCTGTTCTATTTCTCTCTTGTGATCAACATGACAAGATGTAAGTGTTTGAGTGTGTGTGCTCGTTCTCTCAACTAAAACAAAAGTCAAACTAGCAATCGTTAAAAACCCAGTCCAGCACTGCTAATAATGTTCAGACTATGCTCATGTGAAGTTACAGCGTGCCCGGTACACACGCCCTTATCGGTACATCATCGACTACAAGTGTTCTCTGGACAAGCTGTTTAATGCATTTTGCGAGTATTTCTAGCTCTTCTGCGATGCAGTAGGCCCTATAGACGATGAAGGTGTCCAAGATCTCAGGAGATGCGTGTGTAACCACTAGGTATTCAGTCAAATCCGTGTAAGAGGCTTTCAACTGACGGGGACAACCAAGCCACCATTATGCACCGACTTGACATAGATCAACAGACGTGCCTTTAGAATAAGGTATGTGCAGAGGTGCCTCATCTGAACAGACAACCAAAGCTTGATGTTTCCGTCACACTTTGTCTTTTAGATCTTCATGGGATATACAGGTTACAACACTCGTGATTTTTTATATGGCTTGTATTTCAGTCAAGACCCAGCGGGAATATCAAAGGGACTCACTCGCCAGAGGCTCGTGAGTCCCTTGATATTCATGACTGAAATACAAGCCATATGAATACCCACTTGTGTTGTAACCTCTGTGTTTTGTATTGTATTGTATTGTATTGTATTGTGTATGTGTGTGTGTGTGTATTGTAGTGTATTGTGTATGTGTGTGTGTGTGTGAATGGGGGTGTATTGTGTGTGAGTGTTTGTGTGTCTTTGGCTACATTTGCATCTGTGTATGTGTACACATGTGTTTGTGTGTGTGTGCATGAGAGAGAGAGAGAGAGCAAGAGAGAAAGAGAGAAAGAGAGAGAATGTAGTTGACCTGATGATCGCCATCATTCCTTACCCCAAATAATCACCAGTCCTCTCATCTTGCAAAATGTCAAATCTTTACACATTTGGTAACTCACACTCTCCTTGTTTATCTTTTCAGCAAACTATCGGCAAAGCGACAGCGGTGCATAATCAAAGACCACCAGATGAAAGAAATTTCCGCCGGCTGGCAGGTCAGGACGGCCTGGGAGGTGCACGGCACGTACAGAGCGTGCGAATGGTGGACTAAAGCCAAGGATAGAGTTGTGCACAGACAGAACATGACGCACAGTGTTTGGTGCTTAATGACATACAACACCGATACATGCACAGTGTTTGGTGCTTAATGACATACAACACCGATACATGCACAGCCTGGCGATGACCTTTTCATTCATTTTCTGCTGCTTCTTCTTCTTGGCGTTCGCTGGCGCTACATATTCAGTCCGGCTCAGGAGATGAAGGTCGTCGTCTTCTCCAGCTCCAGTCGACTGCCACGGAGCTTGGTTGTAGAAGGGGACATCTCTGCAGGATGGGATTCGTTGTTTGGTCTTCAAGACCGCAGGTACAGGTTGGTGATGGCGCCAGCTTGAACTTGCTGCTGAGATGACAAAGTCTCAGAGACTTTGTCAGTTTCTGGGAGAAGTGACACAATGTTCAACGTGACGCCATGCTTCACATTTTGACCCCCCCTTCCCCAATTGTAGACTTCCTCCAACAGACACAATGATCTAGTGGATAAGATGTTGCCTCCCAAGCGGAAGGTCGTGGGTTTGAATCCCGGCCGCTCCTGGTGGGATGAAAGGGTGGAGATTTTTCCGATCAACTGATGTGCTGACCTGCTGGTGCCTTATCTCCCTTTGTGTGTACATCAATCAATCAATCAATATGAGGCTTATATCGCGCGTATTCCGTGGGTACAGTTCTAAGCGCAGGGATTTATTTTTTTATTTTTTTATTTTTATTTTATGCAATTTATATCGCGCACATATTCAAGGCGCAGGGATTTATTTATGCCGTGTGAGATGGAATTTTTTTACACAATACATCACGCATTCACATCGGCCAGCAGATCGCAGCCATTTCGGCGCATATCCTACTTTTCACGGCCTATTATTCCAAGTCACACGGGTATTTTGGTGGACATTTTTATCTATGTCTATACAATTTTGCCAGGAAAGACCCTTTTGTCAATCGTGGGATCTTTAACGTGCACACCCCAATGTAGTGTACACGAAGGGACCTCGGTTTTTCGTCTCATCCAAAAGACTAGCACTTGAACCCACCACCTAGGTTAGGAAAGGGGGGAGAAAATTGCTAACGCCCTGACCCAGGGTCGAACTTGCAACCTCTCGCTTCCGAGCGCAAGTGCGTTACCACTCGGCCACCCACATGCAAGCACAAGACCAAGTGTGCACGGAAAAGATCCTGTAGCACATGCCAGAGTTCGGTGGGTTATAGAAACTCAACAATACCAAGCATGCATCCCCCGAAAGCGGCATATGGCTATATGGTGGGGTAAAAACGGTGACACAAGGAAAAGTCGTGGGAGTTTCAGCCCACGAACAAAGAAGTAGATTACCTCCCTTTTAAGACCCTTACGTTCTCAGAGTCAGAGTTGTTGTTGATAACCTGTGTAAATGTATCCCCATTTTAAGACTCGCTTCTTTTTTGAAGACCTGATTTTCTCTGATTTTTGAGTGCCTTGAAGGCGGTTTCCACTGTATAGTGTTGGTTGAGTGTGCTCAAATCAGGGCTCACCACAGATGCTCTACTCACTACTGAGAGGGTCGTGAGACCCACAATATTAAGAGGGACTGCCAAGACAGGGATACACTTGTAATGCTTTTCTGAGACCTTCACTATAGCGTATTGGTCAAAGTGGTGAAATTTAGTCATCAACTCTGTAAATTCATGTCGGTATTGAGATTTTCTCGTCTTTGTAAACCAGTCAAGTTAAGTGTACAATCTTGTCCATTCAGTCTGGAAATGTTGCAATATTTGTGTGGGTTGCGATCACCACTTTGAAAACTACAGTGAAACAGTGGAACCCCCTTTTAAGACCACCCAATTTAGGACTTCTAAGGACTTTTAAGACCCCCCAATTTAGGACTTCTAAGGACTGTTAAGACCCCCCAATTTAGGACTTCTAAAGACTTTTAAGACCTTACTTTTTCAGATGTTCAGTTCAAAACCTCTGTAAATTTACCTCTATCATTTTAAGACTCCCTCTTTTTTAAGACCTGACTTTCTCAGACTTTTGAAGGTCTTAAAGGGAGGGTTCCACTGTAATGGAAATCGAGTGCATCCCTGGAAGTGCTCTTTTCATGTTGAATGCGTCACAGGGCCCCCTCTATGAATTTGTGGGCATTTGATCTTACTTGTTAGTGCATACAGTTTGCATAGACCCACAGTTGTTTGACAGTATCACTTTATGAAGCTTGGTGCATACAGGGCTAACACCTTTCTGGTTCTCACCGGAAATCCGGTTTTTGAAAACTTTTAAAACCGGAAAATCCGGGTTCTTTAAGTACAACTTTGATCCTTGTCCCTATAAGATATATTAACAAGTCGCGTAAGGCGAAAATACAACATTTAGTCAAGTAGCTGTCGAACTCACAGAATGAAACTGAACGCAATGCCATTTTTCAGCAAGACCGTATACTCGTAGCATCGTCAGTCCACCGCTCATGGCAAAGGCAGTGAAATTGACAAGAAGAGCGGGGTAGTAGTTGCGCTAAGAAGGATAGCACGCTTTTCTGTACCTCTCTTTGTTTTAACTTTCTGAGCGTGTTTTTAATCCAAACATATCATATCAATATGTTTTTGGAATCAGGAACCGACAAGGAATAAGATGAAAGTGTTTTTAAATTGATTTCGACAATTTAATTTTGATAATAATTTTTATATATTTAATTTTCAGAGCTTGTTTTTAATCCAAATATAACATATTTATATGTTTTTGGAATCAGAAAATGATGGAGAATAAGATGAACGTAAATTTGGATCGTTTTATAAATTTTTATTTTTTTTTACAATTTTCAGATTTTTAATGACCAAAGTCATTAATTAATTTTTAAGCCACCAAGCTGAAATGCAATACCGAAGTCCGGGCTTCGTCGAAGATTACTTGACCAAAATTTCAACCAATTTGGTTGAAAAATGAGAGCGTGACAGTGCCGCCTCAACTTTCACGAAAAGCCGGATATGACGTCATAAAAGACATTTATCAAAAAAATGAAAAAAATGTCTGGGGATTTCATACCCAGGAACTCTCATGTCAAATTTCATAAAGATCGGTCCAGTAGTTTAGTCTGAATCGCTCTACACACACACACAGACACACACACACACGCACGCACGCACATACACCACGACCCTCGTCTCGATTCCCCCTCTACGTTAAAACATTTAGTCAAAACTTGACTAGATGTAAAAACCAGACTCAGCTTCTGAGGGGCACCGCCGTGGACCCTGGCCTTTCAGGTTGTTCACTTTATGTTGGTGTTAGCCCTGTGCAGAATGACAGGGAGAGGAACACTGGTGGGCGTTGAGTGTGATTCTGTCATGGTGGAATTATGTGCTTGATTTGTGTGTTTGTCGTGGAGTTGGACATTAAGTTGTGGCTGCGTGCAGGATGTTTGAACGGCATTGCTGTAAAGTGGAGTTTAGGGAGTCACGCACACAGGTGGCCGTTATCAAGATGTGATCGCAAGGATAGGTTTCACTGTACATGTTCCCAGTGCTTCATTTCTGCTACTTCAGCTGCAGGAAATGTTTAGCAGCCATCCTTTCTCCACAGCAGAGAAAACACAGCAGCTAGTAGCACAGAGAAGGCCTATCTCCCAGTACAGCGCGGAAGCAGTTGGATACATGTATAACAGGCAAGCGAGCTCAACAGTGTGCTGGCTGCAGCTGGTGGTAGCCAAACTATTCCCTCTGCTGAGCTGTCTTTAACTCGCACTAAAACACAAGCTAGGAACAGCCGTGCATGTATTGTAATTGTTTGAAAATGTGTGAAAATTAACTTGAAACAGTGTGTGCGTTTGTTTTGCAAATTAATGTATACACAGTCTCATTTATTGTCTATATGTCCAATGATGATACATGTACTGTACCAATTTACATTTATTATTTATTCTAATTCTTACACATCTCTTGAAAAGGCAACAAAATATTGAATTGAAGAGTGTTCATGATCGATGACTTTTAATTAATCTAATTTTATTGTGAAGCATGCATGTGTTTGAATGATTTGATTTGCTCTTTGACATTTAATTGTGTGATTTCAGTGAATGATTGTAGTTAGTGTGTATTGTGCAGGTGGCACAGGCAATCATGTCATGTTTTATATGATGTATACATGTATATATTAATTTTAAGCACTGGAATATTGAACTTGCATGGAATTAAAAAGCATTACAACTGATTTCAGTCTTTCTTTTCGCCTTTTTACTTGCTTTAACTGTCCCATTGGGGATAAATTGACTGAAGACACGAACATTTACTGTATTTTGTTCTTTTTTGTTGTTTTTGTTGCGTTGCCGCGTCACACGCTTGTGTGTGTATGTGTGTGTGGATATGTGTGATTGAGTTTGTGGATTTGTGTGTGTGTTGTTTCTACTCTTGTTGCTACATGTAGCATATTTGCAGAAATAATTTCTCAACATGTTCCCGCTTTGATCAAACGTATACAGTCAGTTTCAATCCCCATAGAAACAGACTCCCGATAATATTTTTTGTTGAGAGTGATGTCAGTATTTCACGAAAGAAGAGCACAAGAAAGCAGTGATGAAACAACTACAGTAGAACACCTCTTTAAGACCTAAACACACATACATTCTTCTTCTGCGTTCGTGGGCTGAAACTCCCACGTACACTCGTGTTTTTTGCACGAGTGGAATTTTACGTGTATGACAGTTTTTTACCCCGCCATTTAGGCAGCCATACGCCGTTTTCGGAGGAAGCATGCTGGGTATTTTCGTGTTTCTACACTACTCACAAAAAGTTAAGGATCACTATGAGAAAACAGGTGCTCAATAAAATCAGTTCGCTACTGTTATTTATTTCTCAGTCAAACCAAATTGTTATGAATTCTTGTTCAGCTGTAAGTCGGCGATGTTGTGTTAGTGGGAAAATTTCACGGGATTCTCTACTACTGAGCTTGGTAGCAAAAGAAAAAGCGGAAACTTGCGAAAAAGGACCTTGTTTTGGACCGTTCAGCCCGAACACATTGCACAAGCCACATGGAAAAACCATGATGCACCTGCAAGCACTGCTGTTTATGTGTGATATGCTGTCACTTGCTTGGCTTTTTGAAAAGACGTACCACCAGTATTTGGCATTATCTGACAATGCCTCCACGACGAAAATTGAACGAGTTTGAGAGGGGACGAGCTGTTGCATGGTTCCAAGATGGTGTCCCCAAGCGAGAAGTGGCCAGGCGACTTCACGTGTCCATCTCGGTCATTGTCAGACTGATTCAACGTTTCACAGCCACTGGGAGGGTCCAGGAAAGACGCAGACCTGGGCGACCAAAGAAGACAACTCCACGTGAAGATCGTCTCATTAAACGACTAGCCTTGCAAACAAGAACAGCCTCTTCCAGCATTATTCGAAGGCAGCTGAGGGTGGCTACTAACACCAACATCAGCCAGCAGACCATACGGAATCGCCTTCATGGGTTTAACCTCCGTTCTCGTCGCCCAGCTGTACGGCCACGCTTAACTCCAGCCCATAGGGCAGCACGCCGCGCCTTCTGCAGACGTCACGTGAGGTGGACACGTCAGCAATGGTCCCAGGTCCTGTTCAGTGATGAATCACGCTTCACCCTGAACCACAACGACGACCGACTGAGGGTCTGGAGGCGCCAAGGGGAACGCTACATTGACGCCACTGTCCAAGAAAAGGTGGCCTTTGGTGGCGGTTCTGTAATGGTCTGGGGGGCCTTCAGCCTTCACCACAGAACACCCTTGTTTCAAGTACAGGGTAATCTGACTGGCCTCCAATACCGGGATGAGATCCTTCGACCGCTGGCTGTACCTACACTGCAGCAGATGGGACCGCAGGCTGTCTACCAGGATGACAACGCTCGCCCCCACAGGGCAAGGGTGGTCAACGACTTCCTGCAGCAGTCTGGAGTCAACAGAATGGAGTGGCCAGCATGCAGTCCCGATCTCAACCCGATTGAGAACCTCTGGGATGAGTTGGATCGCAAAGTGAGGAGCAACCACCCCCCTCCCAGGGATGTCCAACACCTCTACCAGATGCTGCAGGCTGAGTGGCAGGCGCTTCCACAGAGGATCTTCACCACCCTGGTCAACTCTATGAGGACTCGCTGCGTCGAGTGCCAGAACAGCCAGGGCGGTTACACGCATTACTGAACTTTTGGGAGCATCTGAATGCCATGTCTTGTGATTTCAACGACTTTGTGAAATTAAATTTCGATACGTACACACTTTGATAAAATGTACAGACCAAACGATTGCTCGAAATTGAAGGAAATGTTGTATCCTTATCACTAAAGCTTTGAATTAAACGTTTGCCAAATACCAACGCATTGGCTTTCTTATTTGGAAAGTTATGAATTTGTGTGCAAGTGATCCTTAACTTTTTGTGAGTAGCTTATAACCCACCGAACACTGACATGGATTACAGGATCTTTTTCGTGCGCACTTGGTCTTGTGCTTGCGTGTACACACAGGGGTGTTCGGACACCGAGGAGAGTCTGCACAGAAAGTTGACTGAGAAATAAATCTCTCGCCGAACGTGGGACGAACTCACGCTGACAGCGGCCAACTGGATACAAATCCAGCGCGCTACCGACTGAGCTACATCCCTGCCCTCAACACACATACACATATGTAGAGGCTCACACACAAACACACATACAAACACACACACAATCACATACACACAAACACACACACAGAGGCTCACACACAAACACACACACACACAAACACAGAGGCTCACACACAAACACAAACATAAACACACCACACAAATGAATATGCTCTGGTGATCTCAGTTTAGTTGTTCATAATTAGCAAACATTTATCCACAATACCAGATGCATACATTATGAATGTCCAAATTAATGCTATTTTCAGATTCAAATTTATAGAAAATTCTCAATTAGGTAGCACCATGATTTTCTTAAGTTACAATATTCTTTCTCCTAGCAGACTTATGAACTTGGGCACATCAAACAAGTCGCGTAAGGCGAAAATACAATATTTAGTCAAGTAGCTGTCGAACTCACAGAATGAAACTGAACGCAATGCAACGCAGCAAGACCGTATACTCGTGGTCCACCGCTCACGGCATAGGCAGTGAAATTGACAAGAAGAGCGGGGTAGTGGTTACGCTATGCTGCATAGCACGCTTTTCTGTACCTCTCTTCGTTTTAACTTTCTGAGCGTGTTTTTAATCCAAACATATCATATCTATATATTTTTGGAATCAGGAACCGACAAGGAATAAGATGAAAGTGTTTTTAAATTGATTTCGAAAAAAAAAATTTGATAATAATTTTTATATATTTAATTTTCAGAGCTTGTTTTTAATCCGAATATAACATATTTATATGTTTTTGGAATCAGCAAATGATGGAGAATAAGATAAACGTAAATTTGGATCGTTTTATAATTTTTTATTTTTTTTTACAATTTTCAGATTTTTAATGACCAAAGTCATTAATTAATTTTTAAGCCACCAAGCTGAAATGCAATACCGAACCCCGGGCTTCGTCGAAGAGTACTTGACCAAAATTTCAACCAATTTGGTTGAAAAATGAGGGCGTGACAGTGCCGCCTCAACTTTCACGAAAAGCCGGATATGACGTCATCAAAGACATTTATCAAAAAAATGAAAAAAACGTTCCGAGATTTCATACCCAGGAACTCTCATGTCAAATTTCATAAAGATCGGTCCTGTAGTTTAGTCTGAATCGCTCTACACACACACACACACACACGCACGCACACACATACGCACATACACCACGACCCTCGTTTCGATTCCCCCTCGATGTTAAAATATTTAGTCAAAACTTGACTAAATATAAAAAGAAATATTTTCAAAAGGCACTGCATGAGCATTATGTGACATGTCGACATAGCTTTACTCATTTCCCCCACATCTTTCTTTATTTGGTGTTTAACGTCGTTTTCAACCACGAAGGTTATATCGCGACGGGGAAAGGGGGGAGATGGGATAGAGCCACTTGTCAATAGTTTCTTGTTCACAAAAGCACTAATCAAAAATTTGCTCCAGGGGCTTGCAACGTAGTACAATATATGACCTTACTGGGAGAATGCAAGTTTCCAGTACAAAGGACTTAACATTTCTTACATACTGCTTGACTAATGATCTTTACAAACATTGACATGCTGGGGAGCATCGGGTAAATTCTTCCCCCTAACCCGCGGGGGGTATCTGAGAGATTGAGTTCTTACAAAAGGAGGAAGCCTTCAAATGGAGGTAAATTGACAGAGGTCATGCAAAGAAAATCAGAAAAAGCAAGGATTTGAATTCAAAAGGAAAGGAGGGGGGGTGGAGGAGGGGTTCCACGTGTCTAAGGACGCTCTTATTCCAAGTAACAGCCTGGACAGAAGATCTGAGGTGGTGCACATGATACAACATTACAAGGGAGAGCAACCCCCCGGTTCAAGGGCAGTAACTCTATTGATACACTACACACATGATACAAGGGATACAATTTTCTGTTTTTTTAACCCACCGAACTCTGACATGGATTACAGGATCTTTGCCGTGCCCACTTGGTCTTGTGCTTGCGTGTCTTTCAAAGGTCTGCACATAAGTTGACCTGGGAGATCGGGAAAATATCCACTGTTACCCAACCAAGCGACCTCGGTCGAGATTTGAACTCACAACTTTCCGATAAAGAGGCCGATGTCTTATCCACTAGGTCACTCACAGAGCCAGTCGACACCCCGGTTTAAATCTTCCTCCATTTGAAGACCATTTCTCAGATTATTTCTTCATAGCCTCTGCCAATTTACCTCTATTTTCCCGGCACGGTTGGCCTAGTGGTAAGGCGTCCGCCCCGTGATCGGGAGGTCGTGCCAGCGGAACACATCTTACAGCGATGTCCCTTACTAGATGAGGAACGAAAAGAAGTGTGGCCGTCACCAACTCCCTTGCAGACCAAACTATACGGCAGTCGACAGGAGTTGGAGAAAACGACAACATTTATCACCAGTGCTGGACTGATTGTGTAACCTCTGCGAACGCCAAGAAGAAGAAGAAGAAGGGAGGTCGTGGGTTTGAACCCTGGCCGGGTCATACCTAAGACTTTAAAATTGGCAATCTAGTGGCTGCTCCGCCTCGCGTCTGGCATTATAGGGTTAGTGCTAGGACTGGTTGGTCCGGTGTCAGAATAATTTGACTGGGTGAGACATGAAGCCTGTGCTGCGACTTCTGTCTTGTGTGTGGCGCACGTTATATGTCAAAGCAGCACCGCCCTGATATGGCCCTTCGTGGTCGGCTGGGCGTTAAGCAAACAAACAAACAAACAAACAAACAACTCAATTTTACTACTCCCTCCCTTTTGTTTTAGGACCATATTTTCTCAGATATAATATTTGTTGTTGTTGTTGTTGTTGTTGTTGTTGTTGTTGTTGTTGTTGTTGTTGTTGCACTGTAGTTCATACATATTAAAGAAAGGATAATCTTAAGCATCAAATACACAACGCACACAGTGAGTCTATGACCCCTGAACCGAATCCTCCTGAAGTTGTTCTTCAGAGAGCACTTTCACTTTGCTTTCAACCACGTCACTGTCGCTACACACCTGCTCTGAATTCTCGCTGAGCTCACTCGACTGCACGTTCTCTGAGACTAGACCAGCTGCCCTGGTTCTGAGCCGCCCTCGTTGTGCAACTTTGTGTGACACGATAAAGTCGACATGCGATGAAAGGACGCGGAGCATTGTTCACATTTAAACTGTCCTTCACCCGAGTGGATTTCTCTGTGTCTCTTCATGGTGGTGGAGTCTCTGAAAGCGGCCGGGCACAGTCCACACTTGTATGGTTTCTCTCCCGTGTGAGTCCACTTATGCTGGTACAACCCGGCCGATGACAGGAACGTGGCCGAACACTGCAAGCAGTTGTACGTTTTTTCACTGGACTCGTGAGTTTTCATGTGGGTTTTTAGAGCCTCTGGGGATTTAAACGCTGCCGCACAGCTCTCACATTTATGCGGCTTTTCCATAAAGTGGGCTTTGACGATGTGAGTTTTTAAGCTGCTTTTGTAGCGGTACGTCAGAGAACAGATTTCACATTTGAACGGTTTCTCGCCGGTGTGGATACGCTTGTGAGTCTCCAAGTGCAGCGTCTGGTTGAACTCCATGGCGCACTGATCACACTTATAGCGTCTGTCTCCCGTGTGGATTTTCCGGTGGAGCTTCATGTAAGACCTACTGCTGAAGAAGACCTCGCAGATATCACACTGGTACGGCTTCTCCCCGGTGTGTGTTCTCATGTGCTCCTTAAGCTGGGAGGCGTGCCTGAACCTGGCCATGCACTGGTCACAGGGAAACGGTCTCTCTCCAGTGTGAACTTTGGCGTGCTCTCTGAGACTGGAGGCGGCGGTGAAGGAAGACTGGCACAGATCACAGCGGTGATGACGCTCGCCTGTGTGGACCACGGAGTGCTGTATCACGTCTGAAACGTACCTGAACGCCTTGCCGCACACACCGCACTGCAGCGGCTTCTTCAGGCCCGACCGTCTGTGTCCCAGCATGTGTTTCTTCAACAACGAAGGGTCGTTGTACGCCTGCAAGCACACCCCGCACTGGTAAAACTTGGCTGTCGGGGGTGCTTTCTCAAAGCGCCTAGTGGCTAATGGTTGGTGTTTTGCAGATGATTTCACACCATTCGGTGAAAAGTGTATCGGTAGCGAGTCTATCCCTTCTTGCCCTTCGCTGTCATCTGTACTGTCATTCGCTGTTTCTACTATAACACCAGCAGAAGAGAGGGAGCAGTTGATGTGAGTCTCTGCTTTTATGTACCTTCTTTCACCTTCTTCCCCCTGGGAGGCACCAGAAAAGTGGTTCTGCATCTCTTCGCTTTCGTCCGACACAGGTTCTCTTTTGATGTCTGCCAGTTTAATCCTTAGTTTTGAACTCTTTGAGTCCACAAATTCAGCTGTGTTAAATGATGATACTTGACTATCATGGGTTGTAGGGCGTGGCTCTGATTTCATTGCTGAGGCAGACACACAGTTCTGTTCCAGGGATAGCACTGGCACTTGGCACGGAGGAGTAGACTTCTGAGAGAAATCACACCCGGAACGGACACGCACCTGTCTCAGATCAAGCGCCTGACATATGACACCAACCGACTCCCTGCTGGATATTGGGTGTGTGGTTTGGGAGTCGTCTGAGCTAGGCTCTGTCTCATCAACAGAATCAGGTGACTCGGCCACATCAATCTCCACTTTCACTTCAGGTAGCGCCATTGTCAGGGAGAACTGTACGTTGCAGCTAACTTTGCCTACTCCTCTGTCCGTTCCTTCTCTTTCACATTGTGATGCGTCTATTTCACTGATTCTGAAATCCAGCAATGGTAGCTGTTTTCACAGGTTCTCATCTCGGTACTTGTGATAAGACAGAACTTGAAACAGGTAGACACTGATGACATAACTTGTGACTGCGGTGGACAACCAAACACACTGTGAGGTCTTCAATTTCAGCAAGAGACGTTCAGTTTTTCGATGGAAGATCCTTTCTTTCTCTTTGGTTAGACTGATGAAATACCGACTGCAATGGCTGACAGAAATGACATGTGCTTGGTGTTGTATTAGATCAACTTTTTTACTGACAGTGTAGACAGGAGGGGCACCGGGTCCCTTGATGCTGTTCTGTCTGTTGTTCGGACGTGTGATTGTTCAGCTAGATCAGGACACGACTTCGGCCGCTGCATCTTGAAAACAAGAAAAATGGACACAAATGTCAAAACATATTTTTGTTGCATTGGATTAATCTTAATCTAGTCAATAAACACAAACATGTTTTTAAAGTACAGTAGAAGTAGAACCCCCATTTTAAGACCTCTAAAAATCTGAGAAAATCAGGTCAAGTGGAAAAAAAAAAAAAGTTTTCTAAGAATAAGATCCTTAAAATGTAAAAAAATAAATAAAAAAAAACAATCAAAAAATCAGGCCCTAAAAAGGAGAGAAGTCTCAAAATAGGGTAATTTACATGGCTATAACTTACACAGGTTATGAACAGAAAATCTTAAAAAACACAAGGTCTGACGAAAAAGGAGGAAGTCTTCAATTGGGGGGGGGGGGGGGGGGGGGGGGGCACTGTAGGCGTATCCAACATGATTTTAAGGGTAATCTTAAACTTTCGGGTTGTAAATTGCCAAACAATGACGAGACAGAAAGGTTATAAAAATGTTGTATTCAAAATTGGATTTATAATGATCTGATAAACAAAGGGAAGTAAGCCCTCTCAGTATTAATCAATGCATACAACATGTGTAATAGAGTAAGTGAGAGTTAGTCGGAACCATTCTCCTGGCACCTGACTGAGAGAACAATTAACAAGATATGAAATGAACAACGGATCAACTTCCATCCTCCAAAAAGGATGATCGCCACAAGCTCATATATGATATACTAGATGATTACCCGCTTCGCCGGCGCACGAAGGAAGGGAGATGAACGCGCAAAACACTGGAGACCTTCTAAAAATAGTAACGTGCAGTGACCTTCTAAAAATAGTAACGTAGTAACGGGAATATGGATTGACGCCACACGGAGGAAGGGAGATAATCGCGGCTGAAAACACTGGAGAAGATAAGGAAGAGTTACTGGTAGTGGATCCAGACAACAACAACAAAAATCGGTTCAGCGCGCACAGCGCTGCGTGCTGAGAGCACGTGTTGAAACATCTCATCGACCAGGTTGTGTCCAGGGTGTACCTGAATATGATCACCAAATTTGAAACAGATCCATCGAGAACCTTGGCCGCGCATCGCGCACAGACAGACAGACACTAGTCGTATATATAGATGGAGAATGATGAACATCTCTCTCTCTCTATAGATATTCTCAAAGATATATGATATAGATGTTCATCATTCTCCAAGGCACTCCAACTAACACTTACAAAACGTTACATACACATGAAGTCATACACAAGACCCAGCTTTTATTCGTGACCTGACATAGTCTTCAGATCAAGACTGGTTTTTACAAAACAAAAACTTCCATTAATTGTTTATCATTGTCACACTTACCGGGTTGCCTCCAAGGTATAGAATCTTAAACAAATGAGGCAAAGCACTGTTTAGAGATTGGCCTACAATGTCACGTGTAGCTTGCCTCAGTGTTACTATTACTACTATGCAAAAACAAGGGAAAGTAACTCTTACACGACCTATAAAATCTTGACTGAATTATTTCCGAACATCGTCTATTGACATTTCCAAGATAAACCTTAAAACGCAGCACCTGAAAACAGACAGCGTGCTTTTTGATAGTCTGTTTTTGGTGTGATGGAAAAGTAATCATATAATATTCGTAATAAGACTAAGATTCTTCTTCTTATTCTTCTGCGTTCGTGAGACTAAGATTCTAAGAACCCAGGAAGATGAACAATCATGAAGCAGACGGCATTTCATTTTCAATGCTTATGCTGTAATTGGTCTTATTAAAATGCATCTCCGCTTAAATGACAAAGATCTGAGACCCTTTGATAAAGGTATGCAAGCAGGCCCTCACCTCAACCGTTGAATGTGAAAGTCACAAAGATAGTTTACGCCAAAGATGAACACAGGGGTTCTTTTCCAAAAAAAACCTTGTCCTTCCGGAAGCTCTCTACCATTATTGACTTCTTTTCAAGAATGAAAGTTACTTCCCTTCGTCGTTTCGTCCATTTACAGAAAACTGGTTTGACTAAATACCGCCCGACACCGCCCGACGTCATACCAAAGCATATTCACGTTATATTTTTTACTTTATAGTAATTGTATGGTATTTTATTGCGGTGTACCAGATTTTAAGTCATAGAATTAAAAAAATAAGGGAGTTAGGGTGCATTTTCCAAGAGCTAGAGAGCGAAAGTAAAAGCATGGGCCATGTCGGCTTGTGCATGTTTTACTTTTAGACCCCCCCGACGTAACCTAAAGCATCACATAAGTTCTGTGTAAAGCATACGTGTAATATATTTTTTTGTACATATCTATCTTCACAAAATTGTCTCACTTTATATCAACTTTTAAGTCACAGAAAAAAAGGAGAAAAAAAAGGGAATAGCATAGCACACGAAGTACACAAGGTAGCTAAAAAAATAAATGTTAAAGGGTAGATAATGGTCGGTTTTGGTGAGGTTATGCCTCTTGGCACTTGTTTCACTTCCGCCATGTTGCTGAAAGTGTAAACACAGAGTAAGAATCAAAATGCCGAACCGATGCGTAGTGTACCAGTGCAACAATGCGTCAGGTTTTGAATTCCCGAGTGACAAAGAGGTTAGGCAGCAATGGATTATTGCTGTACGACGCGACAACTGGTCTCCGACATCGACGAGTGTGGTGTGCCCGGAACATTTTCTGCCGACAGATTACAAAGACGGGCCCACGGCTTGTGGTATGTAACAGTTGACAGTTGTTTTGGAACTGGTAATTCTTTTTTGCCTGCATGCAGGGCTTCTGAAACAGGTACCCTGGTAGCCAAATGCTACCTGATTGTCTGTTTGGCTACCAGGTATTGCAGGTGAAGTAGCCAAACTGGCCAACCGTGCTTCGTGGGTCGTGGACGACCCAGAGCCTCACAAAATCGTTTTTATCTCTAAGACTATTTAGAGTTTTTAATTGACTTCATGCAATCTCTAATCACCGTACGACCTTCCCATTGCCCAAACAAACAAATAAACGATGACGTAATTGAACTACACAACACAGTCCGGAAGATGTGGGTCGTGGACGACACGGCAATGCGATCGTGACGTCACAGCCACTGGTTTTCTAAGCGGCGGCCATCTTGGTAAGCAGGATATTGCGTGCTTCGGCTGCTACTAGTGCTAGTACCGGTTCAGTTAGCGTTTGGGAAGTTCTTCGGCTGTCATCATGGCTCCTGGAGCGTCTTGTTGTGTTGTTAACTGCACAAACGCGAGTCACAACTGGAAAGGACAAAAGAAAAACGAAAGTCTGCGTTTTTTTCGAATTCCTAAGGTGAAAACTCGCGAGGGGGAGCATGTCAAGGCTGTGACAGAGCGAAGAAGGAGAGCATGGGTTGCAGCAATCCGACGCACGAATATCACTTTCGAGCACTCATCGGATGGCTTTCGTGTTTGCTCTCGTCATTTTCACAAAGGTAAGTTTATTTTATTATAATGTGGAACCAATATATCGCTGACAATGTCATATGTTAGCAACTTGAATGTGAAGCTATCTGACACTGTCAGTGTCACTGCTAACCTAACTCGGTCATAGATTTACTTGTCTATGCATATGAGTACAGTTGACACTAAATCATGATTTCCAAAACTCATGTGAGTAGACTGAGTTTAATGTGGATGTTCAGTCACATTGATTTTATGTTCATACATCATAGTAATGTCATTTTATTGAACTTTTTTTAATGTTGGAATTTTCTTTCATATAGAATTTTGGTATGACCGATACCTTTCATTATAATAAAAGTGCCAATCCATCATGATTGCAGGTGAGCCAGCGTACGAGATGGCAGAAACTGACCCAGACTGGGCCCCATCATTGCACCTGGGACACGGTAACATCACTAACATTAACAACACACCATCATGATCATGTCGCACACACAAGTTACACACAGTCTCCTCTGTAATGTGGAGTTTTAAGAAAATGTTACCTTCGCCTTGACTGCTACGTTGTCGCACCTCTCAGGGGAAAACATCTTCAGTTCATGTACCCAGCCGTTTGTGAACTGATTGTGAGCTTCCAAACTTTTGTGAGCCTTGAACTGCTCTAGTGTGTACGCGCTCACACCAAACACAAGGTACGTCAGCATGTCGCCGAATGTCAACTGAGGAAGTTTCTCGGCATCTACAGACCACTCTTTGTCTCCTAATTCGTATGGATCGCACCCGTTTAGACTCTTGAGTTTCTCAATGTATCTTGCTTTTGGCTCAGGTTCCAATTTCTCGATGTATTTCAGTTTTTCTTTGGCCTTTCGCTTATCCATTTTCGATCAAGACACGGTGCCAAAGACTGAAGGAAGCGGAAGTCTGGCAGTGCTGCTTACCAAGATGGCCGACGCATCACGCGTGCATGGGAACACCTACGTCATCGCGCATTGCCGATTGAACTACACAACACAGTCCGGAAGATGTGGGTCGTGGACGACCCATCTATATATACGACTAGTGTCTGTCTGTCGATGCACGGCCAAAGTTCTCGGTGGATCTTTTTCAAATTTGGAGACCGTATTCAGCTACACCCCGGACACAACCTCATCGATGAGATATATTTCAACACGTGCTCTCAGCGCGCAGCGCTGAACCGATTTTGGTTTTTCTCTGGATCCATTCCCAGTAACTCTTCCTTATCTTCTCCAGTGTTTTCAGCCGCATTTATCTCCCTTCCTCCGTGCGGTGCGCCGGCGTACACCCGGGGCATAGCCGGGTATTCGGCTCGACTTCTTCTCGGCGCCAGCCGTACCCGGCGAAGCGGGTATTTATCTAGTTTATATAGATAGATATATATGGCTTCTCTGTGTGTGTGTGTGTGTGGAGGCAACACCTGTGGATTGTAAAGTTCTGTTTGTGATGGGGTCTGGCGGCTTTTGTCTGTCTGTATGTTCTGGCATTCAAAGGTGATTGTGGTGAACCGCCACGCTGTCTGTCTCTGTCTCGCCATTCACCCCGACGAAGCCGGGTATTCCTGTAGTTATAATTATATATATATATATATGGAAATACGTAAGGAATTTTACGTTGTTTATCCTTATTTGGATGACGTGGGTCGTGTACGACCCATACTCTGCACAAAGGCGGCAAAACGTTTATCCCTATTCGGATGGCGTGGGTCGTGTACGACCCATACTTTTTATGTTGAATCCTTCTTTGGGAAGTATTTATAGAGGTTACAACACGAGTGGTTTTTTTATATGGCTTGTATTTCAGTCAAGAACCCAGGGGATGAATATTAACCCTTACACTGGTGCAATTCTGTAACACATGTTACATAGCCACTGGTGAATTAACAATAACAGAGAGAAAAATAACAAAAAACGGTCATATAGGTTTTCGCAGCCATGGGAGGTAATCGGAACCGACCAAACAGACTGAGCCAGTAGCGTGACATATGTTGCGACAACCAGGTGACATGACAACCAGGTGACAGTATACGTAAAGTAGCGCGACATATGTCGCGACAACCAGCCTAAGGGTTAAGCATTGCCACATCGCCCAGCGTCAACTGAGGACACAGTGAAAAGGCACTTTTTTTTCCCTTTGAGTGAAAAATAATTGGCATAATTGATGTTTGTGAGTCACAAATTATGTATCAAATGAAAAAGGAATGAATAAAGAAATGATTCAAAAACAAAGTTTACTGTATGAACTTAATAAAAGATGTGTTTTGGAATATTTTGAGTGTGAAAGTGCGTGTTCGTCTTCACTGCCTCTCGCGGCCATTTTCGCGTCACTCTTAGCAGACGACCAGTTCATTTCAAACTGCTGGGAATACCGTAATTTTCATTGGAGGGCTGTGATATTTTGCAACCAATCAGAGAAAGCTTTACATCTTTCCCATACAGAAAACCGCGACCCACCGGAAGCTACATCTCCGTCAGCATGACGGTGAATATTACTCGTGTGAGTTTCACTAAAATTTGGTCTGAAAACTTCCATCGGCATACACGGTTCAAATGCAGTTTATAAAACATTAACTTCTGTTTCATTTAAGCCAAAAATCAAAAGAATCGAGCGAGAAATGACTTACTCCCAACGATTATGCTGCGCAAAACTGGACCCGAAAAATGCGAAACTCGGCCGATCAAAAGCCTGAAGAGGTTGCGATCTCGGCTCGCTGAAAGCAAAGTGATTTCGAACTAAAATGACCATATCTCGCGAACTACTGCACCGATTTAAATAAAACAAATTGCTATGTGCTCAGAATTTTGATCTCTTTAAACTGGTGTGTTTCTTGTCATTCAACCATTAATTTCAAAATTTCATGTCATTGCCACAGCAATCAGTCTATGTCCCATGTATTTAGCTACTAGCTTTGTCCTCAAATGACGCCCAAAATTTCTCAACTAAAATGACCATATCTTGAGAACTACTGCACCGATTTAAATAAAACAAATTGCTATGTGCTCAGAATTTTCATCTCTTTAAAATGATGTGTTTCTTGTCATTCAACCATTAATTTCAAAATTTCATGTGTCATTGACTCACGAGCCTTACACGGATTTGACTGAATACCTAGTGGTTACACACAAATGTGCATCTACTGAGATCTTGGGTACCTTCATCCTCTATACTATGTATAGGGCCTATACTGCATCGCAAAAGAGCTAGAAATACTTGCAAAATGCATTAAACAGCCTGTCCAGAGGACTGTCCTAGTCGATGATGTACCGATAAGAATGTGTGTACAGAAAAGAGCACGCCTGTAACTTCATAGGCATGAGCATAGCCTGACAATATTAGCAGCGCTGGTCGGATGGACTGGGTTTTTAACGATTGCTAGTTTGACTTCTGATTTAGTTGAGAGAGCCGGCAGCAACCAGCGCACACAATCACACACACGGCTTGTCATGTTAATCACCTGAGAGAAATAGAACAGCTAATAATTATAGAAGGAAACAGATTACGTCCCCAGAATATGACGTGATGGACGACAGACGTCATGAAATCTATGATGCTGTGAGGATAGTCTCGGCAAGTCGAGACTTAAACTCAGCTATAGCACTGAACGACTCTTGCGCAAGTTCTCAAAGCCGTGGTAATCCCTAGCACATCCACTTGACAGGTACATACATGTGCATTTTGGAATGTCAAGGACGACAGAAAGTAGAGCTAGCTATGATATATTTGTTGCACCCTTATTTATCCACTATTTTATGTGTTATAAGAATGCAATTGATACATTATATGATGTAACATAAATACTCTTAAAATACAAGAACTATACCTATAGTAGGTTGACAGAGACAAAGAAGGGAGGTCATGGGATATATATGGTCGTCCACAACCGGACCCACATCACCCGGACTGTGTAGTCAAACGCAATCCGGTGAAGAATATACTTTCCAGCCAGAGAACTAAAGGGGGCCCGTATTCTCTTGGATGTCTATTCAAGCGTTTTTGCCGCCTATCATAGATGATCAACAACGCTAAGAGTTAAAACTTGACACTTTCGTGCAACTTTTTTAAATAATCTATCACAGAAACAAATTCAAAGATTTAAGTGTGTCATTAAAACAATCCTCCACCCGTGACACATTGTCTTCCTTTTTACATTTAGTCAAGTTATGACTAAATGTTTTAACATCGAGGGGGGAATCGAGACGAGGGTCGTGGTGTGTGTGTGTGTGTGTGTGTGTGTGTGTGTGTGTGTGTGTGTGTGTGCGTGTGTGTAGAGCGATTCAGACCAAACTACTGGACCGATCTTTATGAAATTTGACATGAAAGTTCCTGGGTATGATATCCCCATACGTTTTTTTCATTTTTTTGATAAATGTCTTTGATGACGTCATATCCGGCTTTTCGTGAAAGTTGAGGCGGCACTGTCACGCCCTCATTTTTCAACCAAATTGGTTGACATTTTGGTCAAGTATTGTTCGACGAAGCCCGGACTTCGGTATTGCATTTCAGCGTGGTGGCTTAAAAATTAATTAATGACTTTGGTCATTAAAAATCTGAAAATTGTAAAAAAATTATTTCTTTTATAAAACGATCCAAATTTACGTTCATCTTATTCCCCATCATTTGCTGATTCCAAAAACATATAAATATGTTATATTTGGATTAAAAAACAAGCTCTGAAAATTAAATATATAAAAATTATTATCAAAATTAAATTTTCGAAATCAATTTAAAAACACTTTCATCTTATTCCTTGTCGGTTCCTGATTCCAAAAACATATAGATATGATATGTTTGGATTAAAAACACGCTCAGAAAGTTAAAACGAAGAGAGGTACAGAAAAGCGTGCTGTCGTTCTCAGCGAAACGTACTACCCCGCTCTTCTTGTCAATTTCATTGCCTTTGCCGTGAGCAGTGGACTGACGATGCTACGAGTATACGGTCTTGCTGCGTTGCATTGCGTTCAGTTTCATTCTGTGAGTTCGACAGCTACTTGACTAAATGTTGTATTTTCGCCTTACGCGACTTGTTCAACTATCTGGCGCATATTTCCCCTCAAATTTGCTTCTGACTAGGAAACCAAGTTTGGTTTTAAAAGCGAGTCAAATTTCTGGCTGACTACTAACTTTTTGGATCTGGGAGCCAGGCTGGCTACTGAGAAAAAATGTCTTTCAGAAGCCCTGTGCATGCCTGCATCAGTGCATGTCTAATCACACAAGTTAGTGCCTGACTTAATGATGTATTGTTTTTTGTTTTCTTGGAAATTTGATTACAGTGTGTGTGTAGCGAGTTTGAGGACAATGTAGGTAAAATGCCACACACGTGTATGTTGCATTACGCGTTTGATGATTTCATTAATTTACCAACACCCTGAAAACTTACATGAAATACATATATATATATATATATATATATATTCATGATAAAAAAAAATATGAGGAGATAGGAAAGGGAAGCAAGAACTTGTAAATGTGTGTGTGTGTGTGTGCAAAACATTAGTGTATGTGAAACTTTACATTACATTATTATTTAAACAATTGAGACTACTGTCTTATTTTATTGTTGTTGTTTTGTGTGTGTAGGCAGCCCAGTGAGGCAAAGGAGACGACTGAAGCCGAAAGCTGTTCCAAGCGTATTCCACAGGGTTGAACCTCTAAGTGTGCCAGCACAAAATCGGAAATCCAGGGCAGAGAAAAGACCAGCGCGGCTGAGAGAAATAGAGACCAAGAAGAGAAAAGTGCACACAGATGCAGAGTCTGGGGTGAGGCCAAATGAAAATTATACTAAATGGTCGATGCTACAGTGGCACCCCCCTTTTAAGACCTCAAGAAATCTGAGAAAATTGGGTCTTAAAAAGGAGGGCGTCTTAAAATGGGGGTAATTTTACAGAAGTTATGAACAGAAAGTCTGAGAAAAACAAGGTCTTAAAAAGGAGGGAGTCTTAAAATGGGGGTAATTTTACAGAGGTTATGAACAGAAAGTCTGAGAAAATCGGGTCTTAAAAAGGAGGGAGTCTTAAAATGGGGGTAATTTTACAGAGGTTATGAACAGAAAGTCTGAGAAAACAAGGTCTTAAAAAGGAGGGAGTCTTAAAATGGGGGTTCCACTGTATCAACAAAATTAACCAACCTACAGTGCATCAGATGCTCCCTAAGTGGGAGGCGAACTGAATACATCTGTGAGATGAAAACATGTTTTTTTTTAAAGACTCATGATTTGAAATTAAAATGGTTGCAATGCAAATTATATATTTTGACTTCTTCTCTAAGTGGCTTGCCACTGCTTCCACTGCTTGTAAATCTCAAGCCTGATAGACTAGCATTTGCAATGCTTGCCAGACCTAGCCTGTATGGGTATCTGCACAATGGACAAGAGTTGTCTCGTGTTATTGCTTGAGAAGCGCTAATTCATTTGACTTTCTTCTGGTAGGTCAAAATTGCAACGTTTTGCCTGTTGTGATATTTTGTCGATATTTTATTCGGCCCTTCCGTTTTTGTCTGGTCGAAGTTATTTTCAGGCAGCTTAGAATAAAAGCTTTCATTTTAAACTGTAATTCAACTGAAAGCTAACACATTCTTAATTATATAAGGAAATGATCAATCGTAGCAAAAGGACACAGTAATTATCCAATTATTGAAATTTCAAAAATTAAGAGTATAAAAATGACATCTGAGATTTTCTTTTGTCATCAGGCTTCAGTGAAAAAGCTCTTTTCTTTGTGTTAATGTGCTGAAAAATCCCAAATATATACCCCCCCAAAAAGTTGTTAAAAAAAAAAAAAAATTGCAGTTTTACATTTAAGAAATTTAGGACATAATCCGTTAGAGTTGATACACCATTTTTAAAACTTTTAAGTCCTCTTCATACACTTAATGGAATACTATTAAGAAATTAAATTTACATACAGCATATAGATCTATGCTCTTAGAAAACAATGAAGTAGCTATGTGGCAAATGTCCCACTGTGAAAATGTCCAGTGATGCCATTTTTGAGCATTCTTGTGAAATGTTCAAGACTTTCCAGGAATAAGAAACTAATGAAAGTATTTCTACTATCTCTCTGAAGGGTTTACTTTCTGAAGGTGTAGTAATATCAGTATCTTCCTGTCTTAATAAAGAGAAAATATTCTTTAAATAAAGGTATCTTCTTGCTGACCACATTTGGCACGTACAGGCTCATATATTAGACGAGTCATACAATAGTTTTGTATGTATTCTTTAAAAAAAAAAAAAAAAGACAACCACCTGCATTACATCTTTGTTTATTCCTCAGGTTAAAGCATCTCAATCAACCACCAGTGTGCCGCTCATACCCAACATTGTGGCACCACTGAAGCTTCTGACCACATCAAATGAAGCAAGTCGGACCCTAGCTTTCTCCGATGCTGAAAGACAAACTGTTCAAATCAGGTACATGATTTGTGTGTATGTGTAAACATGTACATGTGCACGTTTATAAAATTAAAATATAGACGTTTAACTTTAAGCATTTTGAATAAGTATCACAGCTTAAAGAGTGTCCAAGACATAGACGTGCTTTTGTAAAAACATACACACACACACACACACCCACACACATACAAAGGGCTAGCTTATCTTCGTCTCTATTTCCCTCGTCACTCTCTCTCTCATGCACGCGCAGTGACTTACAACTACATGTACATACTTGTCTCCTCTCTGATCCTGAGTCGACTTGACTACTGCAACTCATTGCTTGCCGGCCTCCCCACTGAAGAACTTGATCGCTTACAGAGAGTCCAGAACAGTGCTGCAAGGCTCATTCTGCAGAAGTCTAAGAAAGACCATGTCACTCCCCTACTTACCACCCTTCACTGGCTTCCTATGAAGTATAGAATCGAGTACAAGCTCGCTCTGTTAGGGTACCGCTGTTTTGAGAAATCACTTCCCCCCTATTTGTCCCATTCCCTCAGTATCTACGAGCCATCCCGTTCTCTCAGATCCTCCTCTGAAAAACTCCTTCGCATCCCCAAAACCAGGACCAAGACCTTTGGTGAAAGAACCTTTAGGTACCAGATTCCGACCGTCTGGAACTCGCTTCCAAGTTCTATCCGTGATTCCAGCAGCCTTTCCTCCTTCAAAACCCAACTCAAAACATACCTGTTTCGTAAAGCCTTTGCTTAGCCTGAGTAGACTCTCCACAACTCTATTCTGTTTTGGAACTCTCTACCCTGTATGTGCTTTATGGTCTCTTTGTCAATGGTATCTTTGTGTGTGCGCGTGCGTGCGTGCGTGTGTGTGTGTGTGTGTGTGTGTGTGTGTGTGTGTGTGTGTGTGTGTGTGTGTGTACTTTTAACATTGTACGCTAAGTTTTGCTTAGTGCTTGGGTTCTTGGTGTTATGTCTCAGTTAAATGTATGCTTTGTATGCTTGTTGATTTGTGCTAGTTTATTCTATAATGAATTTGTAAAGCGCCTGGAGCCAATTGATGGGACTCGCGCTATAGAAAAGTTATTTATTATTATTATTATTATTATTACAAGCAAACGCACATTTCAGTGTCAACTGGTTTGTCACTAGACTGAAGGATTGTTCAATTTGCAGTGAGCAGAAGAAGACATCAGAGCCAGTACATCAGAGGTTACTGGCTTTCCGTGTGCCTGTGAACAGTGAACTCTACGGCAAGATTAGGACAGCTGACCTAAGGGGTGAGCGTTTCCTTTTCACTTTTCACTTTAGGGTGCAATAAGGCAGATGGAAGGCCTAATTCAGCTGTTTCTACGCAGAGTGAGCACTCCTGTAGTGTATGTACAGTCGAACCCACCTAAAACGAACACGCTAGTTGCGAATTTTGACTTATAACGTATTAGTTTTAAGTTCCCAACTGAATACCTCTTTCTTCATGCTTAAAAAAATGCTTGAAACGAATTCTTTGTAACGAATTTATGCTTATAACGAGCACTTTTTGGATTCCCAAGCATGCATAATGTCTGTAATTTACTCACGCTTATGACGAAATCTTTAAACTCGTCCCGAGATCGACCTATCATGGGAATTTGAGAAGTTTGAATGTGTCAAAGTCTTCCCTTGCGTCGACTGCTTGAACCATCGCTCAACCGATCACTGAATAAAGTTAAACTGATTACACTGTACTCACAAAACAATTTTAAATTTAGAATCAAAGTGATTGATAGCTCAGACACTGAACATGAATGACTGACTGACGTTTATTTCCTTCGCGAATACCAAAAACGAAACATCAATGTTTTGAACGGAAGCCATTGCCAAAAAAATACAGATGCCAGAGTGGTTTCCCTTGGACAAGGGAACCACACTCTCAACGTTTGCGTTCGCCGGTTCGCGATAGTTTATCAGTCAGTCAGTGCTTTATATTTGGATTTGAACATCATGTCGCAACCAAAAAAGAAAAAAAACTAAATTGGCCAAGGTTTGCTACCCGTCGCCAAGGTAAGTGATTCCGGACAAATGATAGGAACACTGCGAATGTGGACAGTGTCAGTGTGTGTGTGTGTGTGTGTGACCATAAACGTAACAACTGGATGAAACATCTGTGTGCTCACTCTCACTCAACAATCATCACTCAACATGTGACACACATGAACATGTAACTGAATATGTCACTTTATTGTCCAAACCTAAAGCAGCATGAAAGTTGTGAAAGAAATAAATTGAAACACCATAAAATTAAAATGTACATTGTCAAGACTTAAAAGTTTTTTTTTAAAAAAATCAATCAATTCTCTTAATGCGAATTTCGGTTAAGACGAACTTATTTCCCGATCCCCAGTGATTCGTCTTAAGCGAATTCGACTGTAGTTTAATGATTGTTACTATTAGGTTGTCTGTTTTAGCCTCTTGATTGTAACTGTTGTTTTGTTTGTTTCAGCCTCTTGTGTAACTGCTGTCTTGTCTGTTTTAGCCTCTTGGTGGTAACTGTTGTTTTGTTTGTTTCAGCCTCTTGTGTAACTGCTGTCTTGTCTGTTTTAGCCTCTTGATAGCAACTGCTGGTTTGTTTGTTTGTTTTAGCCTCTTGGTGGTAACTGTTGTTTTGTCTGTTTTTGCCTCTTGATAGTAACTGTTGTCTTGTCTGTTTTAGCCTCTTGATTGTAACTGTTGTCTTGTCTGTTTCAACCTCTTGATAGTAACAGGTGTCTTATCTGTTTTAGCCTCTTGATTGTAACTGTTGTCTTGTCTGTTTTAGCCTCTTGAATGTAACTGTTGTTTTGTCTGTTTTAGCCTCTTGATTGTAACTGTTGTTTTGTCTGTTTTAGCCTCTTGATTGTAACTGTTGTCTTGTCTGTTTTAGCCTCTTGATTGTAACTGTTGTCTTGTCTGTTTTAGCCTCTTGAATGTAACTGTTGTTTTGTCTGTTTTTGCCTCTTGATAGTAACTGTTGTCTTGTCTGTTTTAGCCTCTTGATTGTAACTGTTGTCTTGTCTGTTTCAACCTCTTGATAGTAACAGGTGTCTTATCTGTTTTAGCCTCTTGATAGTAACAGGTGTCTTGTCTGTTTTAGCCTCTTGAATGTAACTGTTGTTTTGTCTGTTTTAGCCTCTTGATTGTAACTGTTGTTTTGTCTGTTTTAGCCTCTTGATTGTAACTGTTGTCTTGTCTGTTTTAGCCTCTTGATTGTAACTGTTGTCTTGTCTGTTTTAGCCTCTTGAATGTAACTGTTGTTTTGTCTGTTTTAGCCTCTTGATTGTAACTGTTGTCTTGTCTGTTTTAGCCTCTTGATTGTTACTGTTGTTTTGTCTGTTTTAGCCTCTTGATTATAACTGTTGTCTTGTCTGTTTTAGCCTCTTGATTGTAACTGTTGTCTTGTCTGTTTCAGCCTCTTGATTGTAACTGTTGTCTTGTCTGTTTCAGCCTCTTAATAGTAACCGTTGTTTTGTCTGTTTCAGCCTCTTGATTGTAACTGTTGTCTTGTCTGTTTTAGCCTCTTGAATGTAACTGCTATCTTGTCTGTTTTAGCCTCTTGATTGTAATTGTTCTCTTGTCTGTTTTACTTTTAGCCTCTTGATTGTAACTGTTCTCTTGTCTGTTTTAGCCTCTTGATTGTACCTGTTCTCTTGTCTGTTTCAGCCTCTTGATTGTAACAGTTGTTTTGTTTGTTTCAGCCTCTGGCAGAGCACAGGAGGCACTCCAACATTTCAGTATGCCCATCACTGCTGCAACAGAAACAGAAAGAGAGCCGGAGGAATCTGCTGGAAACAGCGCTCCCAGTGTTGATGTAGGGCGTGTAAAACGTGAGCCAGAGGAATGTGCTACAGAAAGTACTCCCGGTTTTCATGGTACTCTCAGAACTCCTAGTTTGTGTGGTAAAGGTACTGTCAGTGTGTGTTGTACTCCAGGATTTCATGAGGTTCAAGTCAAGTTTGAGCCCGAGGAATGTACCGCAGACAGTAATCATCATTTTCAAGTGGTGCAAGTGAGATCTGATTTTGAACCAGCGGAATCTGCTGCAGACACTGACACTCCACATTTTGATGTGGTGCGAGTAAAAACTGAACCAACAGAGTCTGCCACAGGAAGTACTTTCAGTTCTGATGTGGTTCAAGTAAAGCTTGAACCAGAGGAGTCTGCCACAGAAAGTACTTTCAGTTCTGATGTGGTTCAAGTAAAGCTTGAACCAGAGGAGTCTGCCACAGGAAGTACTTTCAGTTCTGATGTGGTTCAAGTAAAGCTTGAACCAGAGGAGTCTGCCACAGAAAGTACTTTCAGTTCTGATGTGGTTCAAGTAAAGCTTGAACCAGAGGAGTCTGCCACAGGAAGTACTTTCAGTTCTGATGTGGTACAAGTAAAGCTTGAACCAGAGGAGTCTATTTCTGAAAGTACTTCCAGTTTTGATGTGGTTCAAGTAAAGCTTAATCCAGAGGAGTCTGCTACAGAAAATACTTCCAGTTTTGATGACGTACAAGTAAAGTTTGAACCAGAGGAGTCTACTTCTGAAAGTACTTCCAGTTTTGATGTGGTACAAGTTAAGCTTGAACCACAGGAGTCTATTTCTGAAAGTACTCCCAGTTTTGATGTGGTACAAGTTAAGCTTGAACCAGAGGAGTCTGCTACAGAGAACGCTCCAAATGTGGCGCAAGTAAACAGTGAACCGGCAGAAGTTATGGAAGGTGAAGCAAGCAGAAAACACAATTTGACGATGACCTGTGACACAAACAACACATTTTTACATGAGACTGCATCCAATGGTGTTGACGTACATATAAAATGTGAACCAGAGGAATCTGTTGCTGACACTTTTGAAATTGAGATAGCATAATGGAACACAATGCCCCCCAGAGCGCCAGTATCGCCCACTAGAGAAGCCATACGCAGATTCCAGACAGGCCCATGATACTCCGTGCTACCTACTTCTCTTTTGCTGTTGTATTAACTACAATGCAAAATGACACCCATCTGTTGCTGGTTTTACCTGCTTCTTGTTGCAGTGTATGTCACTTGTATTAACTACAATGCAAAATGACACCCAGCTATTTCTGGTTTTACCTGCTTCTTGTTGCAGTGTATGTCACTTGTGTTAACTACCCCCACCCCCCGCGGGTTAGGGGGAAGAATTTACCCGATGCTCCCCAGCATGTCGTAAGAGGGGACTAACGGATTCTGTTTCTCTTTTTACCCTTGTTAAGTGTTTCTTGTATAGAATATAGTCAATGTTTGTAAAGATTTTAGTCAAGCAGTATGTAAGAAATGTTAAGTCCTTTGTACTGGAAACTTGCATTCTCCCAGTAAGGTCATATATTGTACTACGTTGCAAGCCCCTGGAGCAATGTTTTGATTAGTGCTTTTGTGAACAAGAAACAATTAACAAGTGGCTCTATCCCATCTCCCTCCTTTCCCCGTCGCGATATAACCTTGAACGGTTGAAAACGATGTTAAACACCAAATAAAGAAATAAAGAAAGTGTTAACTACAATGCAAAATGACACCCATCTGTTTCTGGTTTTACCTGCTTCTTTGTTGCAGTGTATCACTTGTATTAAAGGCACAGTAAGCCTCCCATAAATCATCACAGATACTGTCAGGCTTTTACACACAGTACAAACACCCTCCATTTGAACGCTCACCAAACGGGAACATCCTAGGTGCCCTACGTAGAGAGCGAGCAATTTTTAAAGAATTAATTTTGCAGATGTCTTGGACACTTTTTGGACCCATCCTGAACTCAGGTAAAAAATGAGTTACTTCCCTTCGGGTCTCAGAATGTTTTTGGACCGTGGTGCGTTTTTGCGCTAGACCTAACTTTTAAAATCTAAATAATAAATTGACAGCTTGTTACACAAACATTCTTTGATCAAAAAAGAATTCTTTTTTCATCAAGACAAGATCAGTACAATTCGAAGTTGTGAAAGTTAAAAAAAAGAAAAGCCCGGAAGCAGGGTCACGCAAGGGTCGTAGCAGACGACGGTTAATGCATATCCCCAGTTCCTCTCAACAGTCAAAAGCCATCGCTAGAGTTCTTGTTCACCACAGCCGTTTGTTTTGTGCATAAAAACGTGCTATAGCAGATAAGCTCACATCGAGTCGCATTCAAATTACTAACTGACGACTACATTGTGAAAAAGGGAAACTGGATCACACGGGTTCACGATGGCTCAGGAGTAAGATAAACCACGCAAAAATAAATTCTTTGAAAATTGTTCGCTCTTTACTGAGGGCACTTAGGATGTTCTCAAGCGGTGAGTGTTTAAAAGAAAGGGTGTTTGTACTGTGTGCTAGGGTGACCGTATCTGTGATGGTTTACGGGAGGCTTACTGTGCCTTTAACTACAATGCAAAACAAGAGGCGAAGCCTTCAAGGCTCACGTAAGAAATCGACAAACGGTAACACAAACTCAATCACTCCGTCACACATACACACACACACACACACACACAGTAAGCATAGGTGAAACTGTGCAAGAAAGCGAGACACTGGATCTGCCAACTAGTCTCGGCCCGCTCACAATAACAATGACCGAGACTTTCAGTAATTCCTTTGCGTGACGTCTAACCCTCTTACGTCATAATGTGACGTCTTCAAATAGTTTCTATCACACACGTCAAACACTTTTGACCGAGACGTAATCTTCTTATGCGAGCTTTATCCATAGACTCGGAAATGTCACACACACACACACACACGCACAGACAGACAAAGTTTATCATCGCATAGGCTACACTTACGTGAGCCAATGACACCCATCTGTTTCTTTCTTTACCTGCTTCTTGTTGCAGTGTATGTCACTTCAATTTCGATTTTGTTCTGTCACATTGGTATGATGGAATTGCCAAATGTGACCCTCCACCACGGAATGAGTCGCATGTCACCTTTGCATGATTTTCATATTTTTACACTTTCCTAAAGCGTTTTTTATGCTCTATCCAGTGGTGAAACCCGTTTTAGAAAAGAGCGAAAACTGTTTGAGTTATAAGCCTGTGACTAAGGTGACCCTCACACTGTTACCAGACACTCCCCGGACTAGTGAACCGCGCGAGGTGACATGCATACCTGTCAAGTCCTACGCATTCTGCGTAATTCTTACGGATTTTCGGTGTTTTTGGGGTCCTACGTCGTATACCTCAAACCATACGCATTTTCAGCATTTAAAAAAAAAAAAAAAAATGTGTGGTTTTTTTTGTTTTTTTTTGTTGCTGGCATGGACTGCCGTTCATTCATTTCTGAGGAGGAGCTTGCACCAGCCACACAACAGAAGTTCTGGCATGATGTGCGCCAGTTCTACATGGCCTGTGTGAGGAAAATGTTGAATAAATTTCCATTTGGCAGTGAAACCCTGCAACACTATCAAGTGCTGGATCACAGTCTGGGAGCTGACACACTGACTGCCTTCTTACAGGTCAAAATTAACTCTGATGCATGCTGCCATGATTTTAAGGTGACTGGCAGCATGATTGACAAAGCAAAGATTTGCACAGATGAATACAACAAAGAACACAAGTGACAAGTGACAAAAAAAATGAACGAACAAGAGTGCAGTGTAAATGTATTACATGTAGTGGTAAATAAAGAGCAGTTTGTGTAGAAAGGAATTTATGTTTTACTTTTAGTTTGCGAAAAATAATCTGATTGGTTTAGTGTGTATGCGTGAGAAGTTGAATTTGTGCGTTTAACCACATCCTGATCCACGCATTAACTATGGTTTTTGATCCCCAACTATGGTTTCTTATGCCATTTACTATGGTCAGAGGCCAAAAGTACTTGACAGGTATGTGACATGCGACTCATTTCGTGGTGGAGGGTCACAAATAGGATACAGGGACGTTAAATACCAACACTCAACTTCTGTAAAAGTATAAGCCTTTTTTTTCAAAGAGATAATTTACACTGTCAGTTTAAGTACAATATAGATCCAAGTGTACATAATGTGAAACATGTTGCACTGAACATACCTTGAATGACTTTTAAGTTACAAATACAAATAAAAAGTTTTGCCTTTTGTTTTTAAGTTCCTCTGTGTGTGTGTGTGTGTACATTATATTGATGTTTGTGCATGTGTTAGAGAGTGTGTGTGTAAGTGTTTGTGAGAGTGTGTGTGTGTGTAACTGTGTGTGTGTGTGTGTGTGTGTGTGTGTGTGTGTGTGTGTGTGTGTGTACATTCTATTGATGTTTGTGCATGTGTTAGAGAGTGTGTGTGTAAGTGTTTGTGAGAGTGTGTGCCTGTGTGTGTGTGTAAAACTGTGTAACTGTGTGTGTATATGTGTGTGACTGTGTGTGTGTGTTCTCGCACAGAATAATCAAGTTACAAGTGAGCACTTGTTTTGCATTTACACGCAAATAAACACATTCCATTCCAAATTTTATCTTTTCATTTATTCCTGTGGTAATTTGCCAAAATTATTGATTGATTCTACAGTAACTCCAGACACACTTTAAACGAGAGATTACAAGTTTACGTGTTGTCAAGTAGGCTACACAAGATAAAAGTATCCCTTTTATGTTTAAAACAAATCAAGACTTTTTTGTTACTTCGTATGTTCATTGAAAGAATACAGTTTGTCGCGCTAGGGTGAAGTAATTTATTCGTTTTTTATTCGTCAGCGGAGTAACATTTTTGTACGAAATGTTTACTCGGAACTCATCTGTCGTGGGGAGTAATTTTCTCGTGTAATGGGTGAGTACTTTTTTTGTAAAGGGAGTAACATTTTCGTACGAAATTTTACTCCGGAGTAAAAAGCTTGTGGGAGTAATTCAGTTCTCGTGTCACACTGGTAACATGTCTTGAACTTGTTTTCCGTGCACTCATGGAGCTGCTTGCGTTTTAAGAGACAACTACGTTTGCCATTTACAGTTAAATTGCTATTTTACTGACTATAGTGTCCGGATTTGGTGAAATTGAGATCTTTCTTATGATTAAAAAACTTGTCCAAGGACACGGACAAATCTCGGATCTTTCACATGACTAACTGAGAAGTAGTGAAGCAGTTTTTTCAGTACTTAAGTGAACTCGGATTAAATTAACAAATACGTTCACAACAGCCAAAGACATCACTATTTTATTTAACTTTGAGATACAGCCTCTTGAGTTTGTTGATCTTTTCAAACGCATTGGGTTTTTTATTTAGTGGTTTTTTAAGCCATTGTTAAAATCTTAAGCATGTAGAGCACAGATCTGTATGGTTTACTTTATATTTAATCAATTAATGAGTCTTATATCGCGCATATTCCGTGGGTACAGTTCTAGGTGCTCTGCAGTGATGCCGTGTGAGATGAAATTTTATACGGCCAGTAGATTGCAGCCATTTCGGCGCATATTTACCTTTCACGGCCTATTATTCCAAGTCACACGGGTATAGGTAGACAATTATTAACTGTGCCTAAGCAATTTTGCCAGGAAAGACCCTTTTGTCAATCGTGGGATCTTTAACGTGCACACCCAATGTAGTGTACACGGGGGGAGGTTCGGACACCGAAGAGAGTCTGCACACAAAGTTGACTCTGTGAAATAAATTTCCGCCGAACCTGGGATCGAACTCACGCTGACAGCGGCCAACTGAATACAAATCCAGCGCGCTACCGACTGAGCTATATCCCCGCCCCACTGTCATCATATATATTACCCCCACCCCCCCCCCACACACACACACACACACACACACAGGCACGCGCGCAAAAAAAAGCTAGTCTGTCTGCCCACAAGCAAGGTGTCGAGTGAAATGTGAAAGCTGACCACAGCGGGAGTGGTGTTATAGTTTTGGGCATGCAAAATATGACCACAGGGGAAAGATGACGTAATCGTTACACCGCCATGAAACGAGAACTGGTTGTGACGTCATTAAAAGAGCGGAAACCGAAAGTAACAGCTTAAATGCATCATAACTCACTAATGTTTTTACTTTTATGACTTAAAACTTGGTGCAACGTGACAAAATACTGTAAAGATACTAAAACAACAAAATTATTTTCTGTACATGCTTTAGTTTCATGTCACGTAGTCTTTAGTCAAATTCCCCCCCCCCCCCCCCCCCTTTTTTTGTCGTTTCGCCCATTTACACAAAACCACATAAATATTTAAAAAGGGAAAAAAAAAAAAAAAGATGTGGTTGCGGTAACATAGCCACAAAAAAAATAGGGTAGGAAGGTAGGCAATCACTTTTTTTTAACTTTTTTTTCTAATGTGTACAAATTAAACCTACTTGACAGGGAAATAAGTGTGCGACTTGGGCGCTTTCGCTTTCATTGCGTTTTCTGCACTCGTTTTCTTGGTTTTTTTTGGTTTTGTTTTTGACAAATGTAATAAAAAGTGATAGGGTCGGCCCCTAAAAATAGGGTAGGTCGGGTTACCGTAACCACATCTTTTTTTTATTTTTTTAGGCCTAACAGAGATAGCTCTTTGGTTATAAAATTCCATCTTTAAATCATCTCCACAATTCTAAGTGGGTGTTTTTTGTTTGGGGGTGGGTGGGGTGAGTGAGAAAGAGAGAAAGAGATGGCCCAGGGTAACACTGACTTGACTCAGTGACAATTATGAAGCTCCTCTCCGACTCAGCATTGAGAGATCTTGTTTGATAAGCAAAATCAAATATCCCAGATTCAACAAGAACGGCTGGTAATGTTTTGAGACCTTAACCACACAAGCCTGCGCGCGCATTCATATACACAAAAAGTATATCTTTACATTTTGATCAACGTAGGCATATTCTACTTTGATACGGTAAATAGACGCACCAATAAGACAAGGGAGATAACAAGTCCAACATGGCGCAGCAAGCACAGCCAGTACCACAGCAAGCACGCCCTTGGAACCCTAACTTTACCCACGAGGATCGTGAAAGGTGAAGAATAGTGTGCTTCAATCGTTGTTGTATTGTGTAACTAGCAAGAATGATCAAAGTGAAGGCGCTGTGTTGCCCCTGCTCTGTGATATTCAGCATAATCGTCGTGCCAGATGGCACAGCATTTGTTTAGAAGTTCTAAGGCCAAAAAAAATAATAGGTGTGGTTACGGTAACATAGCCCCCCAAAATAGAATAGGAAGGTAGGCAATCACTTTTTTTTTTTTAAACTTTTTTTTCTAATGTGTACAAATTAAACCTACTTGACAGGGAAATAAGTGTGCGACTCGGGCGCTTTCGCTTTCATTGCGTTTTCTGCACTCGTTTACTTGTTTTTGTGTGTATTTTTTTGACAAATGTAATAAAAAGTTATAGGGTCGGCCCCCAAAAATAGGGTAGGTCGGGTTACCGTAACCACACCTATTTTTTTTTTAGGCCTAAGTAGCATGCACTATGTGTACATGTTCACTTGCCAGTGCCGTGTCACTGTCACTTGTGTCAGTCATACCTTCAGACTTGCAAGTTATTGAGTTACAGTGGTACCTGCGATGTGAAACCCCTCTGATGTGAGAACACCTACCATGAACGGACACCTATTATCTCTACTTAAAAATAAGGATTAGATTGTGGCTATATCCGCGGATCCGTGCCTCTAGTCTAGTCTCCATGCTATATCCACGTTACTGACGTCATCTCCGCTCGGAATCGTTCGGAATCACTCGGCAGTTTAGTTTTAGCCTCGTGTTGGCACACTTGGCGCCATATTTTGAGATTGAGGTGGAGGAAGAAACGATTAGTGTCGGCGGAACATTCAACTCTTTTGACAACCTACAAACCAAACTGAAAGTCTTTGAGGAGCGCACTCATGTGCAACTTTCAGAAACGTTCTTCAAGATCGATAGCAGCCCTCTGAAAGCGCGCTCCGAACAGAACGTTCAACGATACCTTGCACTTTGCCGAGACTGATGATCGACTATGGCTGCGTTCACAGTGGATCTTTCAAGTCTAAGGGCAGTGGTCCACAAGTTGACAACGACAACACTCACTTTAAATAGAAAGCAGTTTGAGCAAGCGACACATGCATCACACTGCATCAAAAATCACCCAAACTAGGAAAATGCAAATCCCGAATAAACATGTAAGTTTAGCTAATGAGCCGGTTTGTATTGAGGAGGGGAAACTGCTGCTGATCGATCTTTGGACGCTCTATACCACTCATGAAGTCTAACTCGTGATTAAAAGTGGAATTTTGACTTTGATATTTGATAGCTGACGTCCTAGTCATGTCAGTGAAGTGCCGAACCGAAATCATGAAAATGTTGGGCGAGAGTAGCGTCCCGTGAGTGCAATGACGTCAGTCACGTGGATATAGCGTCGGGACTCGAGGCACAGATCCGTGGATATAGCCACAGCCTAAGAATTAAGATAGACAGTGTCCCCACTCACTGTCAGGGAAGGACACTTTCTGTTGGTCCAAGTGGTATCCTTTCAGCACAGGTACCACTGTATTATATTAATGATAACAAAGGTCTTCCATCATTTTCTATCTGCAGTTCCGCAACCACAAGAAATTCCAGTCTTTTCATTTGTTAATTATTATATTATTATTGAACATTTTGATTTTCAACTTGGACTCGTTGGAGTTCGAATGTCAGTTGTCACTGTATGCTATGGACCCTGGCCTTTTAGGTTTTTCACTTTTTTGGGGTGTTAGCCCTGTTAATGCTCAATGCTTGATTAATTGTGATAAATTTGTGTGGAAGAACTGGAACTATGAAATAAGGCTTTCATGAATGTTTCCTTTCATAAATGTTTCAGATGGATCTGTATATATCCCGCCTACATTAACAGTCGGAAGACAGTTAAAGAAGGGAGAAGGATACCAAAAGAGAAGGTGAGTTTCACTTCATATCAATTATAATACTTTTCATAGTCATATACTGTAGTGGAAAAGGCGAAGACCTCAAGCTACACCACAATGGTCAGGCCCACCCTGGAGTATGCTGCAACAGTACCGGACCCCCACCTTGAACAGAAAAAGGCTCCACTTGAAAAGGTCCAGCGACGAGCAGCTATAGGCATGTGTTCAACAACTACACAGACAGTAACCCTGGCTCCGTTACCACTATGCTCAACAAACTCAACTGGGACAGCCTGGAGACCCGCCGCCAAAACATGCGACTAGTGATGTTGTACAAAATCAAAAACTCACTAGTAGGCAGCGGCGTACACCTCTCCCTCTGACCCTCGAACACGGGGAGCTGGCCGGCTGCACCAGGAGTACGCCCTCCACCCAGCCCTTTCAAACTTATTTTTCCCCCGCACAATCTCCGAATGGAATAAGTTACCAACACTCGTATCGTCGGCCCCCTCCCTGGAGTCGTTTCGCTCCCGTCTCGGCGGCAGTCTCCTGCAGTCGGGCATGAGAGCGCCTTGAACGCACTCTCCCCTGTACATAGTTTTAACCTCCCCACCTTTTTAATCTCCCTGTTTGCCGGAGCTAGCCACTCTCGGTAACGGTGACTCAACCGCAGGACTCTGAGTCTGAGAAGTTCGCAAGAACCCAGTCCTCTACGGAAGAAGAAGAGCCCCCCTTTTATGACCTTCAATTTATAAATTTGAGAAAATAAAGTCTAAGAATGGAAGTTTTGTGTGTGGTTTGTTTGGTTCTTGTTTGCCTTGACCGTTTGACGTTAAGTGTGTGTGTGAGTAATTACTAATTAGATGTCAGACTTTACTTATTTTATTAAATGGTTTAACAGACCTGGGAACCCATACCATTTCGGCGTATTTTGTACGCATTATTGTCTAGAATACGAGCAGTACCGTCAGTGGAAAAAAATATCAGAAAAAATTCCTGGATTACTTTTCGTGTACGACCCATACTCTGCAAAGAGGCGGAAAAACGTTAATTCCGATTCGGATGGCGTGGGTCATCTACGACCCATACTTTTTATGTTGAATCCTTTTCAGAAAAGTAAGGGTCATACACGACCAACATCATCCGGACTGTGTAGTCCAAAGCATGATCCGGTGAAGGTAAACGGTGCAACGGACGAGTGTTAAGGCCACAAAAAAAAAGTTGTATGTTTCTGGTAACATGGCTACAAAAAATAGGGTAGGTAGGTAGGGAATTTTTTTTAAATTTTTTTGTTGGTCAGGGTAGAAAATAACTGTACAGTGACACTAAGAGACTGGACTTACTATACAAAGAAAAAGACAACACATTACAAAACAAATGAGACAAAAGGGATGCGGGGTTATCCCCCTTGTGTCATCTGCCGTCTGTTACTTTCGTTTTGACGCTTTTTTTTCAAAAATGCAATAAAAAAGTCAAGGGTCGGCAGGAAAAAACTAGGTAGGGTCGGGTGACCAGAAACATACAACTTTTTGGGGGGGGGCCTAAATAAGTTTGAATCATGGATGTTCAAAGGCTGTGTAGAATACACTCATTTTTCTGAAAACACACCGAGTTTGCTTGAGAATACTCCAAGTGCAAAACAGGGGTTCCCATGTCTGGTTTAGTTATTTAAAAATGCAAATTATTTGTTTGTTGTGATGTTGCAGGCAGTTGACAACCCAACGTACACAGAGATCAGGGACGTGTGTGCCTCAGCCAACTTGGTGCTGGGAGTGGAGGTAAACTCTGGTTTTGTTCCACACAGTGGAACTTCCTTTTAAACAAAGCACACAGAATGACACACGAGCTAGTAGCCAAAATCTCTTCAAGAACTTTGCCAAATCAGGGAGTTCGGAGAGCCTACTTCTGAGAGAGAGAGTAGTCCAGCTGTGCTATTCACAAGTAGTGAGACATTTGAAGGGGTGTCAGCGGCAAACACATTTTTAGCTACTGGGGTGTAATGCCCAATTTTAACTTGTATACATGAGACCATTATTGAGCCCCTTTAGATAATGAGGTTGTTACCTCGCTTTTTGCTCTGTTCGCATGCGCACAAACACCCTTATCAAAGTAAATCATCGCCACTCGACGCTTCCTACTAGATGAGATAAGCACGGTCAGTGAGGCGACCGATTGCATCAGATGAGATGCGGACACAGCCATCCAAACTTTGGCGGGTCGAAACGGGGTTTCGTGAATGGCAATTAGTGCGACTTACAGAACAAACAGCGCCACCATGCGGTCAAGTGCCGCTAAAACTGTTCCTTGTATACGTACCACTCCAGGACTGGAACAGCCTATCGGACGATGTAATCTCAGCCAATACTGTCCAGTCCAGATTAGATTCATACTGGAAGGGTACTGAAAACATCTTCAACCCAAGCTGCCTCTGCGAAACCTACCCACAGCGGCTTGTTGACTTTTATCAAGATCAGCAACAAGAAAAAATTTTTAAACCTCAAGCCTCGCAGAATTATAAGTACATGTAAAACCTCTGAAAATATCAGAGAATCGGGTCTCTTAGTCTTACTCTTAGAAGTAGAAGAAAGAAATCTGAAATGGAGGTAAATTTATTATTTACTGTAATGCTGCGTCGCTCACAAGAAATAACGGTTTTAGGTGTGACGAAAAAAAGAACGGGGCCTGAGTACGGTGATAAATACAAGACTTATTTTACAACTATTTGAAAAATACATACATCCCCCGTGGCTGACCGCATAACGAAATAGTTTTTCTCGTGTTTTGAACTTGGCAGTGTTACAGCACAGAGCAGAGTCCGTCCCGCACTTTGCTTTGTGTACATCACGTGAACACCCGCACAACACAACATTTTCATGAGAAAAACACGTTTATTTGTTTGCTTTGTCTGTATTACACATTTCTATTTACATTTACCACTGACACACCAAATTGTATACTTTAGTTTGCAAGTGAATCGTTATCATACAAAATAACGTTATCACGAGATGAACAGAGATCTCAGAGATCGTCTGCTTCTCAACTGTTTTGCGCAAATCGTGTACCGTACTTTCCGGGTCATAAGGCGCGACTTTTTTCCTCGAGTTCGACCCCTGCGTCTTGTATAACGAAGCGCCTAATCCGTGTATGAAATACGAAAAAAATCAAAGAGACCGCTTGAGTACCAGTCAAACAACTTGTGATAATGCATGTTTCAGCTACTAGGTACTGCCCTGCCTTTGATCTGGCCGCACACACAGATTTCCACTCTGTTAAACTCGGTCACTGACCGGTCACTGACCCCGATGCAGGAAGTGTTTCCTCTCTCAGATATGACAGGGGAACCACCTCTCATGGCAAAAACTGGGTCATTGACCCCTGGGAAGAAGGTCGTGTCTTTTAACAAGGCCACCCAGCTATCACAATGCCTTTGGTCACTGACCGCTCACTGACCCCGATGCAGGAAGTGTTTCCTCTCTCAGATATGACAGGGGAACCACCTCTCATGGCAAAAACTGGGTCATTTTGGTGCGCCCTATTGGCCCCCTGCGTCCAATGGGTGACTGGATTACAATTTTTTTTTAAAAAGAAGGGGTTGCGCCTTAGATAACACAGCGCCTTGTCACCCGGAAAGTACGGTAATATCTATTTTTGCGGAAACCTCCCGAAGAAATGCAATCTCAGCGGCTTCCACCTGCAACATAGTCGTGCTTATTTGGAATGTGACGTCCTGTTCTTCGTCAGTCACACCTATCTCGAAAACTAAGCGTCGCACAGAACCACCGCCCTTCCATCACTGAGGTTGTGAGCAAAAAGTTTCAATGTTTACAGTGCACTCACACACAAACCCGCACACATATGTATACACCCGCACACACACTTAACTCAATTGTAATGGCACATATAACTAAATACATTACAAGACGCATACACGTCTAAGTTTGTGTACATGGGAGCAAGAGGTGTGGTTTAAGTTTGTATTAAAAAAATGACAGAAAAGGGCAACTGGGTTGGTCTGTAAGCAGTAAACAGCCTTATCATAAAGGTCTGCACCCATATAGAGAATACTACATGGCTTGCTGTGTTGACCAGATTTACACAAGTGTTTTTTTAAATATTGAACTGTGAGCGAAAGCAAGCTGTTCACTATTTGAAAAAGCAGCGAGTGTAAATCTGGTACGGTGCAGCAAACCATGTAGTATTCTGTTTATCCTACATACAGTACTTACGTGTATTTTACTCAAAACATCCCGCAGCCGAGAAGACGTTTCTTTTGGAACCTCGATCTCTTCCATAGCCTTGTGCAATCTCTTACGTCAAAGCAAAAAAAACGTCACTCTGGAAAGTGTAGCATGACGTGTTAGTTCTAAAAATTCTTTGAGGGGAATTAGCGAGCGCAATGTTTTTTCTGTAATGACGTTTGTCTCGGTGACTTTGGCATCATAAGCAGTGGAAAAACAGATCCCTGCAAGACTTGCTTGACATGACCTCATTTACATGATATACACACATGTGTGGTTTGAACGATATTGTTATGTAATAAGTGGTCTCTCTCACGTATGTCGAATAAACACTATTACACATCTGCTTAGTTTTTGACTCACATGCTAAGCAAAAGTGAGTCTATGTACTCACCCGAGTCGTCCGTCCGTCCGGAAAACTTTAACGTTGGATATTTCTTGGACACTATTCAGTCTATCAGTACCAAATTTGGCAAGATAGTGTATGATGACAAGGCCCCAAAAAACATACATAGCATCTTGACCTTGCTTCAAGGTCAAGGTCGCAGGGGCCATAAATGTTGCCTAAAAAACAGCTATTTTTCATATTTTTCCCATTTTCTCTGAAATTTTTGAGATTCAATACCTCACCTATATATGATATATAGGGCGAAGTAAGCCCCATCTTTTGATACCAGTTTGGTTTACCTTGCTTCAAGGTCAAGGTCACAGGAGCTCTTCAAAGTTGGATTGTATACATATTTTGAAGTGACCTTGACCCTGAACTATGGAAGATAACTGTTTCAAACTTAAAAATTATGTGGGGCACATGTTATGCTTTCATCATGAGACACATTCGGTCACATATGATCAAGGTCAAGGTCACTTTGACCCTTATGAAATGTGACCAAAATAAGGTAGTGAACCACTAAAAGTGACCATATCTCATGGTAGAAAGAGCCAATAAGCACCATTGTACTTCCTATGTCTTGAATTAACAGCTTTGTGTTGCATGACCTTGGATGACCTTGACCTTGGGTCAAGGTCACATGTATTTTGGTAGGAAAAATGTGTAAAGCAGTTCTTAGTGTATGATGTCATTGCTAGGTTTAGTTATTTGACCTTGACCCTGAAGGTCAAGGTTATGTAAAGGTCAAGGTCAAGCATGTGAGTCGTATGGGCTTTGCCCTTCTTGTTTATGTCAAGTACTGAGTAGCATAGTTTTGCAATTTAGTGAATCCGTGTTTCTGCACATTTCATGCTGAAGGTAAGTTGTATTGTTTTCACTGCTTCTTTGCAGAACAAGACCTACCCACGTGAACTCGACCCAAGAGATTTGAAATTCCGTGGTCGCATCCGTGTTCAGCTGAAGAAAGAAGATGGTTCTCTCCTGCGAGATGAGTTTCCTAGCAGTATGTACATTTACAATATGTTCTGTGTGTGTGTGTGTGTGTGTTTATGTGTGTGTGTGTGTGTGAGTGTGTGTGTGTGTGTGTGTGTGTGTGTGTGTGTGTGTGTGTGAGTGTGTGTGTGTGTGAGTGTGTGTGTGTGTGTGTGTGTGTGTGTGTGTGTGTGTGTGTGTGTGTGTGTGTTTATGTTTTTAACCACAGGCATAATTGGTGTGTATGAACTGATATACGTATATACATGTGTATGGGACGTTTAGAGGGGGTACCACCATAAAGGTAATTTCTTTCATTTTGACTATATTGGCATTGGATGTAAAAATAAATTACGGATTGATAGGTTTCCATTTGATTTGAAACTCCTCAGTTATCATGGTCGATTGACACACGACCCAAGCCTAACTGAAGCCTGATATAGTGAAGCGACAGAGGGCTTCAATAAGGCCTGTGGGTGGCATCAATTGTCCATGATAACTGAGAATTTTTAAATATGAGAGTGACGAGTGCAATGGCTTGGTGGTAAGACGCCGGCCTCCAAAGGGGAAGGTCGTGGGTTCGAATCCCGGCCGCGCCTGGTGGGTTGAGGTGGAGATTTTTTTTATCTCCCAGGTCAACTTATGTGCGGACCTGATAGTGACTTATCCCCCTTTGTGTGTACACGCAAACACAAGACCAAGTGCGCACGGAAAAGATCCTGTAATTCATGTCAGAGTTCGGTGGGTTATAGAAACATGAAAATACCCAGCATGCTTCCCTGGGATTTGGCATATGCTGCCTGAATGGCGGGGTAAAAACGGTCATACACGTACAAATCCACTCGTGCAAAAACATGAGTGAACGTGGGAGTTTTAGTCCATGAACATAGAAGAAGTCCATGATAACTGAGAAATTTCAAATGGAAGCCTGTCAATGTTTTTGTAATTCAATGTCACCAAACTTGTTTCTGCTCCGGCTTAATTCTTTCACACATTATTTTTCCCTTTTTTCATGAGCAATTTTGTGGCCTTTCTGTCTTTACTACTTGTGAATGACCATGTGTCAATGCGCCTCGCCAGGAGGTGTTGAATTAGGAATTAGCAGATTTCCAGTGTTCATCAGAATTGAACACCAGTAATCTGACCAATCACAGAATGGGTTAGATTCTAAACCCAGCTTGATAGAATTACAATTAACATTTCTAATCTTCATCAGAAGAAAAAAAAAACATTTCCATTTTTCTGACATGAATACAGAATATTTTACTTTCCAGAGATTTCTTTAGATGATTGAAAACAAGTCATAAGGTTAACATGTGTGTGTGAATTGTTGCAGAAAACTCCATCCTGTTGTACCTAGGAGACACCATCCCCAAACTGAAGTCGCGCGCGCAGTCACAGGCCGACAAAGCGAGCAGTCAGCAGCAGTCGCAAGGCTCCAAGTCACAGAAGAAGAAAGGGCGCAGATAGGCAACACCCTGAGCCCACAATCAAACACTCATCTTGAGGCAGGAAATATACAGTAGAATGGATGAATTGCAGCTTGATTTGAAATTGAAGGACCAGAGCTCTGCCGTTGCCTTGACATTTTGTTCTGGATAATCTGATTAACTCAAGGGAGATAATCATGTTGGTTTGGGTGCCCAAATGATACAAATAAATCTTCTCTTTTTCTGAAATTACAACGTTCCTTGAAGTTAATTTCATGGATTTATTTGTTTTCGTTAACAAAGGTAGGAACAGTCAGGATTCTGCACCATTCTATGATTAGGATTACAAGGTTTTTTTCTCCAATAGTTCTCTTATGATTGTTTTAAAGCTTGGTAAAATGGCCCCCCCGCGGGTTAGGGAAAAGAATTTACCCGATGCTCCCCAGCATGTCGTAAGAGGCGACTAAAGGATTCTGTTTCTCCTTTTACCCTTGTTAAGTGTTTTTTGTATAGAATATAGTCAATTTTTGTAAAGATTTTAGTCAAGCAGTATGTAAGAAATGTTAAGTCCTTTGTACTGGAAACTTGCATTCTCCCAGTAAGGTAATATATTGTACTACGTTGCAAGCCCCTGGAGCAAATTTTTGATTAGTGCTTTTGTGAACAAGAAACAATTGACAAGTGGCTCTATCCCCTCTCCCCCCTTTCCCCATCGCGATATAACCTTCGTGGTTGAAAACGACGTTAAACACCAAATAAAGAAAGAATTGGTAAAATGGAAGATTGGTTTATCTGCTATTGGGGTATATCTGTCGTATTTAAAACATTGGATTTTAAGGAAAAGATAATTGAACCTTTTTTCAGGTCTGTCTGGTAAAGGGCACATTACCTATCACCTCATACATTAGATATTCCCGTCTGCATGGCAATATTGCATTATTTCTTCACATGTTTGTGTTGACAAAAAAGAAACTCAGTGTCATCGGAGAATTCGCCTTGTCTTGTGTACTACCCTGACCTTTCATATGTGAATTAGGCATTGATCTATTGCTTGAATTATAGAAGTGAAAGCATGAGGTTTGAATGGTTGAGCAAAACCTGAACATCTTGAAAACTGGAAATGCACATCTTAATAATATAGTACATGCAAACAATTTCTACGTATATATGTGTCTCTATGTGAAATTCTTGACAGGGTTTTCATTTCAAATCTTTGTTTTCAGCAACGAAACAGTGAAGTGCTTTTAACATTGAAATGAAATGTGGTTTTGCATTGTAAATGCATTACAGTAACATGTTAAACTGTAGTGTTTTTTGTTCTTGCGTGTGCTTACTAGTGACTGAGGTGTATTTGATTATGATGTCAGCTGTTCATGACTTGTTTGCTGGTTTTTGTTTTTCATTGGTACACACACACACACACACAAACACACCCACCCACCCACCCACCCACACACACACACCCACACACACACACACACACACACCAGGTATGGCTCTTCAGGTACATAGCTACTCGTTTGTTTGTTACCTTGTTTGTTTTTAATATTGAGTGAAAGAACGGAAATGGTATTATTATTGGGAATGGAATAAATATGAAAGTTGAAGAAATTACTGTTGTGTACGTCTTTTCACATGGAAATGTTAGTGTACCTGGTTTCTATTGCTGATACTCTGGTGCATTTTAATGAATGATATCATCACGCTCATAAGAAAAATCCCCCCGCGGGTTAGGGGGAAGAATTTACCCGATGCTCCCCACCATGTCGTAAGAGGCGACTAACGGATTCTGTTTTTCCTTTTACCCTTGTTAAGTGTTTCTTGTATAGAATATAGTCAATGTTTGTAAAGATTTTAGTCAAGCAGTATGTAAGAAATGTTAAGTCCTTTGTACTGGAAACTTGCATTCTCCCAGTAAGGTAATATATTGTACTACGTTGCAAGCCCCTGGAGCAATTTTTTGATTAGTGCTTTTGTGAACAAGAAACAATTAACAAGTGGCTCTATCCCATCTCCCCCTCCTTTCCCCGTCGCGATATAACCTTCGTGGTTGAAAACGACGTTAAACACCAAATAAAGAAAGATAAGAAAAATACTTTACTCAGTCAGTCAGTGTTAGGCATTTCTGTAGTGAGACTACAGGGGAAGCTACTGGAAGGGAATCTCATGTGTTAGAGAGTTCAAACTCACAGACCATCGGAAACGATTGCCACGGTTACGTAAGCAAAACAGCCCTTCTCGTTTCTCAGTTAGGCACTTATCTGTTCTTATGCATAAAGACTCGTTTTGAGAAGGCAGGGATGGCCAAATCCCAAAATTTTAACTCACCAGCCGGGCGAGTAACTGCAAGAGAGTCCCTAGCCCGCCAGAAGTTTCGCTGGCCCGGTTCATAATAAAATTACTCCATCTGATTTGAAACTCGATATTACAACCAAAAATGTTGCATTTGACCAGAATTTTCACTGGCCAGCCGGATTTTTTACTCACGACCAGGCGAACGATTTTGCCATCCCTGTAAGGTATTCAAAAGCTTTTTTGGTATGGCTATGCAGTTGTGTTGATTAACAATGTTGCCATCATCTTTTTATCAAACGTGTATAATATAACGCTGTCAACCGCTGGAGATAGGCAGTTTGCAACTTATAACTAAAATGAGATGGGCTGATTGTTCAGAAACAAAGAAGTTTCTTGCGTTTTTTTCAAAACTCTAAAACGAATGACATAGGAAATTGTCTTATGAGAGTGACGAAATAATGGTGTTGGTCGACACTGGTCAGTTAAAATTTAAGAACCTTTATAGACTAAAATCAAATAATGTCGCAAGATTTGATTTTTTTTATGAATGAAAAATAATGTTAATTTAACAACAAAATCATACATACATACATACATACATATATACACACACACATACACCACGACCCTTGTCTCGATTCCCCGTCTATGTTAAAACATTTAGTCAAAACTTGACTAAATGTAAAAACAAGAAAAACTACCATCAGGGACAAAGGATCCAGATCGATATGTTGCAGGAACCTTTTTTACTTTTAGGTTATCGTCGCAACGGAAACGAGAGAGCGCAAGCCCGAATTTAAAAATTGTTGGTACCTAATTTGTTTACCATTTTTGTCCTTGTCCTCTTCCGAGAATGAATAAAAGGATATGGTTTGCTCATATGTACATGCACCTTATCTACACATATGTACATGTACATTATTTAAAGGGTTATGGTAAGACTAATTCATAAGAAACATTGTTCTGTTCATTTCACTTCTGTCTTAATTCTCCCTTCATAAAAAAAAAAAAGCAATCATCTTGAACTACATCGTTGTAAACTCAAAAGTTTGTCAAAAATTCTTTTTTGACATAAAACACATCACTCCCTAACAAGAATGTCAATTCAGATGACCTTTACGGGTAATCTTGAACTTTAGCGTGTTAAATTCATAGCTCAGAATCCAGTGACATTCTTTACTTATTTTTGATACAATTCCATGTAAGCAAGCCAAAGAACATTTGTCGTGAAATTAATTGACGGATTGAGCTCCAAACTTAAGCATATGGAATTAATTTGGTTGTTCAATCGACAAAAATGGCGTACAGTTCATCGGAGTTCATTCCGTAACTTCAAATGGATCTAAAATGACTTGTTATGATTACAAGTGCAGATTCTACAAATTTGGAGACTTAAATGCCTCTGAATTATGAGCTATGAATTTAACACCTAAAGTTGAGGATCAGGATAGGATACATTGCAGGAACCTCTTTAGGTTATCGCAATGGAGAAGTTCAAGAATACCCCTTTACGCTTTGACTGAATATGTAAGTTGCACGCGAGTAGCAGTAATTCAGAGGTTCAGTCTGAATGAGAAGTAAAGAACGCTTATTAGCATCATCATTTTAGTTTGTGGGGACAAATGCATTAGGTGAAGCCCTTGAACGTCCCATTAATACTTGTCAACACATTTTATTTGATCTGCATAACATATTCAGGATACTTCTTCTTCTTCTTCTTAGTGATAGGTAGCCAACTTATATTCAATTCATTTGTCAGCAAACCAAATCATTGTGTTTTCTTCTCATTCTTTTCCCTGACATATGGTGGTGGTGTGAGTGAGGTGTATTGTGTTTGGCTCATGTTTTGTAGCAGACGAGCTAACCGGAAGTTTTTATCTAAACCGGAAGTACTTTCTTCGTCTGCCACATTTCAAGATGGCGACTGTGATGAAAGATCGAACAGGAGGCGGATCTGAAGCGTGTCTGTGAGGACCTGGCACGCGTGTGACACGTTTGTGAGAGGAGGAAACGCTGCCATTGAAGTCTTCTGTCTTTCTCGGGATCGGTAAAAGTGAGGTAAAGTTGTGTGCTGGCTTATTCGTCAACATGGAGCGTGTGTGTTTCAATGTGATCGAACTCGAAAAAGTTCGGGTTGAACATCTAGTCTACTGTTGACAGCTTCGTGTACAAATCGAGATAAAAAGAGACACAACAATCACAGACTGAGTAACATATGTACAAGTTCGTACAGCTTAAGCATATACTAACTGCCGTTTTTTTTAGTGGGCAGCTAAGTGCCACGCCCACAGCTTACAAGCTGTCCTGATAGGTGACTTTTTAGGCGAACTTTTAAACCTAAACCGATTATCCGATGAACCGTGAAACCTTGGTGCGAAGATAATCTCTGACAACACAGAATGCCTTGCGGGTTTAGTTTTGTTGTATGGTGGTAAAGTCACAACTGGCAAAGCTAGCTCTCATCAGCCTTCTTAAAATGACCCTGGGGTGGTTGAAGTTGAAGTGCTGTTCACATGGCATACTTACATTGCAATCAACTTTCCCCCAAGCAATGCAGAACTGTAAATCACTGCTCATGTGAACAGCATTAATCGTGAATCAGACAATTATATCCTGAGCTTATCAACATGAAAAGGACATTTGACGGGCTTCATAGAATTTCAATAGGACATTTTATGTGACCAACATTGTGATCATATATGTACACATTATCATCTGCTGTTTTCTCAAAGTTTGTCAGATGAACTAGATCAGTTCTTGTTGCAAATGTGTTGCTGTGTCTGGGGTAGTTGTGTGTTGTTTACACATTTTGCTGCATATGAAAAAAGGTTGCATATAGTGTTGTGCTCTTAGGGCCACAAAAAAACAGGTGTGGTTAAGGTAACATAGCCAAAAAAAATAGGGTAGGAACTAAGGAAGGTAGGCAATCACTTTTTTTTAAAAACTTTTTTTTTCTAATGTGTACAAATTAAACCTACTTGACAGGGAAATAAGTGTGCGACTCAAGTGCTTTCGCTTTCATTGCGTTTTCTGCACTCGTTTTCTTTTTTTATTTATTTATTTTTTGGTTTGTTTGACAAATTTTATGTAAAAAAAAGTTATTGGGTCGGCCCCTAAAAATAGGGTAGGTCGACTTACCGTAACCACACCTATTTTTTTTTAGGCCTAGTCTAAATAGAATGCAATATATATAAGCTCTTTAACTGATGCAAAAGAAATTTCATCAGACTGTCCTCCCTCTACGAAGTATGATAGGACAATTCTGACCGACACCTGGCCATATGAATCGGACATTCATGGCAGTTAATTGGACTTTGACCAATGTCTGATGCCAAACAACAGCCCTGTATCGGTGTATATAAACTAGATCAGTTTTTAAATTAATGCTGTTGATCAGTTTGTTGATGCGTGTGTTGGTGTATGGCTGGATTGAAATGTTTCTTAACCGTAATTATGTCATCACAAATTCCCAACCTTTGGCAATTAAAGATTCTGTATTCTATTCTGTATTCTGTATATCGTCAGGAATGTTCACATGACAGACTTTCCATTGACTTAAAAATTGACCTTACTGACTTGGGAGCAACTTCAAACCAACTAAAGTTGGTTGAAAGTCTGCCGTGTGAAGAGCACTTAAGCTTAGTTGGAGCAGTTAAAACCAGTAAGTTGGATAATACCTGTTGAATGATGGCCTTCACACTTGATTTTTTGTTTTTGTTGGTAAACTGATCTATTTAGCTGCAAAGATAAAGAATAATGCATTAAACACATTTTCAAATATATGTCAAATATGAACAATTCTTGTGTCAATCAATGTGATCCTAGTGGATTGAAAAATATGTCTGTTCTAACATATTATATGATAGAGGTATCTTTTCCTGTGCCGAGAGGGCTTAACAGTGCCATGCGTTGATGCTGATTAACAATTAATAACATATAAATAAGCAAATAAAAAATGAAAGTCAGGTAAATCGTTTTGGCGTATAATGTCGACTGGGTGGCCGAGTGGTAACGCACTTGCGCTCGGAAGCGAGAGGTTGCAAGTTCGACCCTGGGTCAGGGCGTTAGCAATTTTCTCCCCCCCTTTCCTAACCTAGGTGGTAGGTTCAAGTGCTAGTCTTTCGGATGAGACGAAAAACCGAGGTCCCTTCGTGTACACTACATTGGGGTGTGCACGTTAAAGATCCCACGATTGACAAAAGGGTCTTTCCTGGCAAAATTGTATAGGCATAGATAAAAATGTCCACCAAATACCCGTTTGACTTGGAATAATAGGCCGTGAAAGGTGAATGCTCGCCTAATAGGCTTGAGGTTTGCTGGTCGATGTGAATGCGTTATATATTGTGTGTTAAAAATGTTTGTTTGTCTGTCTGTCTGTAAAAAATTCCATTTCAAACGGCAGAAATTAATATGTAAAGCGCGGAGAGCACAGTTAATTGTGGTTCGCGCTATATAAGCTCTCATAATAATAATAAAAATAATAATAATAATGCATGGAGAGATAAATCTATAATGCAAGGAGAGATAAATAAGGATTTGCAACAGCTGCAAGTTAATGATGCTTATTGGAGTAAAACTCAAAGTTTGTGTGTAAACGATCAATACTGCGGTAAATCTGAAGCCATATACACTTGTACAGACCCCGAACAGCTCCAAAAATCTAGGAAAATGGGGCCTTGAAAAGGAGGGAGTCTTAAGATAGAGGTACATTTTAAAGAATTCATGAACAGTAAACCTCAAAAAGCAAGGGATGTTAATTAGTTGTAAATTGTTTTGTTTTTTATTTAAACAGTATTTTATTCGTAAACAGACACATGATAATATAACAACATCATTAAGAAGGAGCACAACAAGTTTAAAACTTATGATAAGTGCTCACATAAACATGCCTGAAATTTCATGGCGGAATATGATCAATGCGACACATTTTTGAAAAAAGAGAAGAAAAAAAAAGGGGGGAAAAAAAGGAGAAAAACAACAAGGAAAACTTAGTTTGAATTATCGAACACAATCTGTGTCAATACCGAAAACGAAAACAAATACAAAACGAGAACGAAAATTGTAAATTGGTTGGTCTTTAAAGGGGGGTTTCACTGTCCAGCAGTAACGCTGATGGGGTCTATGTCGACCAAAAGAGTGGGATTCCCTGTAGGTGGAGTTCCTGTAGGTGGATTCCCTGTATACAGGGAATACCACAGGGTGTAGTTCCTGTAGTGTTTTGCTGGTATCGCTGAAAGTTGCGTGATGTTCAGCGACATCGGTAGAATTTGATGTTATTCAATCTTTTTTTATATTTCTTAGAAATTCGAGTATGGTTTGCAAATTTTATTGAAAAACTCCACCCTGTGGGATTCCCTGTATACAGGGAATCCACCTACAGGAATTCCACCTACAGGGAATACCACTCTTTTGGTCGACATAGACCCCATCAGCAGCAGTTTGTTTGTTTGTTCGTTCATGGGGTGAAACTCCCACGGCTTTTACGTGTATGACCGTTTTTACTCCGCCATTTAGGCAGCCATACGCCGCTTTCGGAGGAAGCATGCTGGGTATTTTCGTGTTTCTATAACCCACCGAACTCTGACATGGATTACAGGATCTTTTTCATGCGCACTTGGTCTTGTGCTTGCGTGTACACACGGGGGTGTTCGGACACCGAGGAGAGTCTGCACACAAAGTTGACTCTGAGAAATAAATATCTCGCCGAACGTGGGGACGAACTCACGCTGACAGCGGCCAACTGGATACAAATCCAGCGCGCTACCGACTGAGCTATGATCCCCGCCCATCAGCAGCAGTAACTATAGAAACTTCCAAGTTAAGAGATGAAGTTTGCACAGAGATGGAGAGAGAGAGTTGAGAGAGAAAGAGAATGGGTGGGTGAGTGATTGAGAGAAAGAGAATGGGTGGGTGAGTGATTGCGAGAAAGAGAATGGGTGGGTGAGTGATTGAGAGAAAGAGAATGGGTGGGTGAGTGATTAAAGAAAGAGAAACGGTGGGTGAGTGATTGAGAGAAAGAATGGGTGGGTGAGTGATTGAGAGAAAGAGAATGGGTGGGTGAGTGATTGAGAGAAAGAGAATGGGTGGGTGAGTGATTGAGAGAAAGAGAATGGGTGGGTGAGTGATTGAGAGAAAGAGAATGGGTGGATGTGTGATTGAGAGAAAGAGAATGGGTGGGTGAGTGATTGCGCATCTGCTTCATTGTGAGATTTCTGGTGCTTTTTCTTCCCCTCCTCTTGTGTTTTCTTCTTCTTCATTCATGGGCTGCAGCTCCCATGTTCACTTGAATTGCGTGGGAGTCAGTTTTTATCAATCAATCAATCAATCAATGAGTCTTATATCGCGCATATTCCGTGGGTACAGTTCTAGGCGCTCTGCAGTGATGCCGTGTGAGATGAAATTTTATACGGCCAGTAGATTGCAGCCATTTCGGCGCATATTTACCTTTCACGGCCTATTATTCTAAGTCACACGGGTATAGGTAGACAATTATTAACTGTGCCTAAGCAATTTTGCCAGGAAAGACCCTTTTGTCAATCGTGGGATCTTTAACGTGCACACCCAATGTAGTGTACACGGGGGGAGGTTCGGACACCGAAGAGAGTCTGCACACAAAATTTCCGCCGAACCTGGGATCGAACTCACGCTGACAGCGGCCAACTGAATACAAATCCAGCGCGCTACCAACTGAGCTATATCCCCGCCCACTTTTATGTGCGTGTCAGTGCTCTATGTCGTCATTTAAGACAGCAATACTCACTGTACTTTGTTTTTTATGACAGCACGTCGTATGCAAGGTATTTTCATATTTTTGTTATGACCAATCAAACTCTGACAGATCACAGGATCTTTTGCATGAATGCAATCACATAAAGTGGGATCAGGCACTCAGCAGGTCTGGACTCAGGAGATTTATAAAAAGCCTACTCTACCGTTTATATTCACCAGGTGTTGCCAGCATGATTTTAGACCCAGATTTATCACTTTGATGGTGGGTGTTAACTGCGACTGCTGAACTGGTAAACCTGTCAGATTTGTAGCTTCAAGATACAGTGGAACCTACCCTCTGTCGCCCACCTCGGCTCAAGACCACATGCCCACATCAACCACCCAAAGGATCTCCAACAATTTTATGTAATGAAATTCACCTATCCAATTCCATATTTAGCTTCTTCTTCTTCTTCTTCTGCGTTCGTGGGCTGAAACTCCCACGTACACTCGTGTTTTTTGCACGAGTGGAATTTTACGTGTATGACCGTTTTTTATCCCGCCATTTAGGCAGCCATACGCCGTTTTCGGAGGAAGCATGCTGGGTATTTTCGTGTTTCTATAACCCACCGAACTCTGACATGGATTACAGGATCTTTTTCGTGCGCACTTGGTCTTGTGCTTGCGTGTACACACGGGGGTGTTCGGACACCGAGGAGAGTCTGCACACAAAGTTGACTCTGAGAAATAAATCTCTCGCCGAACGTGGGGACGAACTCACGCTGACAGCGGCCAACTGGATACAAATCCAGCGCGCTACCGACTGAGCTACATCCCCGCCCCCCATATTTAGCAACCACCTCTTTCTAGACAGGGTTGACTGTATCTTCCCTTACCACGGTTAAGATAACGTAAACCACCACAGATCTGTCCAAGCTTTTGCATACGTTAAAGACATCCTTCTATTCTAGGACTGGGTGGTCGAGTGGTAACGCACTTGCGCTCGGAAGCGAGAGGTTGCGAGTTCAACCCTGGGTCCGTCAGGGCTATAGCAATTTTCTCCCCGCTTTCCTAACCTAGGTGGTGGGTTCAAGTGCTAGTCTTTCGGATGAGACGAAAAACCGAGGTCCCTTCGTGTACACTACATTGGGGTGTATAAGGCATAGATAAAAATGTCCACCAAAATACCCGTGTGACTTGGAATAATAGGCCGTGAAAAGTAGGATATGCGCCGAAATGGCTGCGATCTGCTGGCCGATGTGAATGCGTGATGTATTGTGTAAAAAAATTCCATCTGACACGGCATAAATAGATCCCTGCGCCTTGAATATGTGCGCGATATAAATTGCATAAAATTTGTTTTTTTAAATAAAATAAATAAATCCCTGCGCTTAGAACTGTACCCACGGGATACACGCGATATAAGCCTCATATTGATTGATTGATTGATTGATTGATTGATTGATATTTGGACTTGTACACAAATTTACAGCCGGGCTGCTTTCTGATGCAGTTGGTGGGATTTTTCTTAATCCATTTTGTAACTGTCTCAGAATTTCAGACGCCATTGCCAAATTGATGCAGCAAAAATGTCCTAATCTGCACATGATGCAGCCAGGCTGTTGAGTTCCTGCATGTATGTCGTATGAGAAGGGTGCCATTGGCGCACGCGAAAATCCTGACCTGACGTCTGTTTTGCAGAGGAAAGAATTGCTTGTGGCTAGCTGTTTGCTTTGCAAGACATTGAGGGTGTATACAAAACGATTTTGTGAAACAAAGTATCAAACACGATTGGTTGATACTGAACGAGTCGTCTGCAGTTATCTGTGTACAGCCAATGGGAGTTGTACATGTAGTTGTGTAGCCGCCATGTTTTCGCGCTTAACGAGCACCTCCACGTGGATGTTCCGCCATTAAATCCTAGCCTTCCTAGCGGTGAGCAGTCTCCATGTAATGCACTATACTTCCTCAATTCTCGCGGACATATATATGGGCAACTTCTTCTTCTTCTTTTTCTGCTTTCATGGGCTGAAACTCCCACGTACGCTCGTGTTTTTGCACGAGTGAATTTTTACGTGTATGACCGTTTTTACCCTGCCATTTAGGCAGCCATGCGCCGCTTTCGGAGGACACGGGGAACAAATCTGTAATATGGTTGACTGAATCTTTTACACAGGACACAGGGACACGCAACAGCTGTGTATAAGTCAGGGAAGAAACAAATAGAGACATTAGTTAGCTCCCTTGAAATAAACACTGTCCCAGATGTTGCACAGGCCAGATAGGCCAGATATGAGTTTTGTAGGTACAGTAGGTGTACATGTTTCAGAGGATGAAGAAATAGAGACATTAGTTAGCACCCTTGAAATAAACACTGTCCCAGATGTTGCACAGGCCAGATAGGCCAGATATGAGTTTTGTAGTATCAATCAATCAATCAATCAATGAGGCTTATATCGCGCATATTCCGTGGGTACAGTTCTAGGCGCTCTGCAGTGATGCCGTGTGAGATGAAATTTTATACGGCCAGTAATTGCAGCCATTTCGGCGCATATTTACCTTTCACGGCCTATTATTCCAAGTCACACGGGTATAGGTAGACAATTATTAACTGTGCCTAAGCAATTTTTGCCAGAAAAGACCCTTTTGTCAATCGTGGGATCTTTAACGTGCACACCCAATGTAGTGTACACGGGGGGGAGTTCGGACACCGAAGAGAGTCTGCACACAAATTTGACTCTGAGGTGTACATGTTTCAGAGGATGAAGAAAATCTGTTGAGAAAACACTGTGCGTATCAGTCAGTATCATTGCAAACTCTATACGTCTGTGTGGATTGTACATACTGTGAATGAAACTTTATAATTACGGAGCTGTGAGAGTGGGATTACCCATATTTTATTAATTTTTTAGAGACTGAGACGTAAGTGATTCTTTTTCACTTTTTACCCGTGAAGCTGTAAAAGCTGATGTAAATGCGAGCTGAGCTTCAGAATTTTCTGAGTGCTTGTATATAAAGCTATCAGCCCCACCCGATTTAACTTCCCATAGATTTATGGTGGGCTTTTGTTCCACTATGTTTAGTCCCACAAAATCCCTATTTTGATCTTCAACTTTTTCTTTTGAAACGGTGATCCTTTACTTGCCTTTTTCTTTCTTCAATTTTGTCTAAAGTTGAAAGCTAAAACAATCAAATCTAACTTTTATTTGACAAGTAATACAAGTGGCGTCAAGGGTGAGATCTGCTATCGCTGGTAGTTAATTTGCAACATTGAAGCTGTAAGGTTACAACAGAACTTAAAAAAGATAAGATATGAAAACCGTCTTGTGAACTTAATTGATTCTTTAGGTCTCAACAGGGCCTCAAAAAAGTTCCGTGTTCGCGGAAACCCAATCTGACTTATTCTTATTTTTGCAGACCCTCAACTAAAACTTTTCCCTGTTTAAGACATGTTTGGTTTTATATTCTATTCATAACCAGTAAATGTATCTCCATTCGGAAACTCCTTCCTTTTTAAGACCATGATTATCTCAGACTTTTGCAGGTCTTCAAAGTGGGTTTTCACTGTACAGAGGAACCCCCTTTTAAGACCCCCCAATTTAAGACTCCCTCCTTTTTAAGACCTTGTTTTCTCAGACTTTCTGTTCATAGCCTCTGTAAAATTACCCCCATTTTAAGAACTCCCTCCTTTTTAAGACTTGATTTTCTCAGATTTTTGGAGGTCTAAAAAAATGGGTTTCACTGTATTCATAAAACTACACCCTTTGAATAAGTAACTCCCTGTCCAGTGGATAGGATTCTTTGTTTTATTCATGTGCTGTTGGAACACGATCGATAGGACAGTTTGTTTTGCCCTGAGGGCGGATGTACTGTAAATAACGTTTCCGTTTGACTTCTACGTATCGGGTACCACACATGCGGACAGCTGCACACACTCTCATCCTTATCTCCCTTGATCTGTTTTTTTCTTCTTTTTAATAATCTTTATTTTGTTTTTGATTTGGTTTTTTTCCCCAAAAGGATCTACCAAGTCCCAGTAAAGATCTGCGTGGACTGCATATTATTATTATCTTACCAAAACACAAAAAGTGCTTGGTAGATTAAGACCACAAAAAAAATAAACCAAAAGGTCACTGCTTAACTGATAAATAAATATATTCAATGCAGATTTTTACTCCACGGACTCATGCACCAGGACTCTAAGCTTTAACAGGTCAAGTGCCAGGATAATCAATATTAAGTATTGTGCTAAAAAGAAACTGGAAACTGGTCTTTCAGGTATATGTATCTTTCACTTGCATTCTGTAAGTTCATGGTATGATGAACTGGCAGAATGGCAGAGATTTTAAAGTGCGACAGAGGCGACAGGAAGGCGGAACATGCATACTGTCTTTGAGTCTACACATAACTTCATAAGGTTGACATGACGTGTCCAGTTCCACACCTGGATTCAAATCTATGACATCTTGTGTGATCATGGGGGCCATGGTAGCTCAGTTTGTAGAGCAATGGACTTTTGATCCGAGAGTTACGCTCGGTTCGAATACGAGCTTGGACAGACACAGGTCAACTTTATGTGCAGACTCAGAGACAGTCTCCACAGTCTTCATGTTCTACCCCTATGTCACCACAATGGCACGTAAAAGACCTTGGTCATTCTGCCACAAGTGCAGGTGGCAGATTACACCCAAACATGCGCACACCTGGGTAGCGCGACTCTGTTGCTGCTAGCTTTCCACTGGGAGGAAGCCACCCGAATTTCCCAGATATGGGACAATAAATTATTGAAAATGAAACATGTTAATCATTTCTTCTTCAGCGTTCAATGATGGTTATGTCTCTTCTTCAGAGTTCAATACTGCAACACGGTGGCCTAGTGGTAAGGCGTCCGCCCAGTGGGCGGGAGGTCGTGGGTTCGAACCCCGGCCGGGTCATACCTAAGACTTTAAAATTGGCAATCTAGTGGCTGCTCCGCCTGGCGTCTGGCATTATGGGGTTAGTGCTAGGACTGGTTGGTCCGGTGTCAGAATAATGTGACTGGGTGAGACATGAAGCCTGTGCTGCGACTTCTGACTTCTGTCTTGTGTGTGGCGCACGTTAAATGTCAAAGCAGCACCGCCCTGATATCACCCTTCGTGGTGGACTGGGCGTTAAGCAAAAACAAAAAAACCATTCAGAGTTCAATGATGGTTGTGTCTCTTCTTCAGAGTTCAATGATGGTTGTGTCTCTTCTTCAGAGTTCAATGATGGTTGTGTCTCTTCTTCAGAGTTCAATGATGGTTGTGTCTCTTCTTCAGAGTTCAATGATGGTTGTGTCTCTTCTTCAGAGTTCAATGATGGTTGACGTCTCTTCTTTAGTGTTCAATAATGGTTGTGTCTCTTCTTCAGAGTTCAATGATGGTTGTGTCTCTTCTTCAGAGTTCAATGATGGTTGTGTCTCTTCTTCAGTGTTCAATGATGGTTGTGTCTCTTCTTCAGAGTTCAATGATGGTTGTGTCTCTTCTTCAGAGTTCAATGATGGTTGTGTCTCTTCTTCAGAGTTCAATGATGGTTGTGTCTCTTCTTCAGAGTTCAATGATGGTTGTGTCTCTTCTTCAGAGTTCAATGATGGTTGTGTCTCTTCTTCAGAGTTCAATGATGGTTGTGTCTCTTCTTCAGAGTTCAATGATGGTTGTGTCTCTTCTTCAGTGTTCAATGATGGTTGTGTCTCTTCTTCAGAGTTCAATGATGGTTGTGTCTCTTCTTCAGAGTTCAATGATGGTTGTGTCTCTTCTTCAGAGTTCAATGATGGTTGTGTCTCTTCTTCAGCGTTCAATGATGGTTGTGTCTCTTCTTCAGAGTTCAATGATGGTTGACGTGTCTCTTCTTCAGCGTTCAAAGATGGTTGTGTCAAAATTTGTTGGCCCGTGATGTTGACAAAGTGGGCTGTCAGTTTGAGGTCATGTAAACCATTAAATGAAACTTACTTTCCCAAATATTTATTTTTCAGATGTGGGTGCGGGGGAGCGCTGTGCATTGCGGTCAGTGGTTGGCATAATGCCTCGATTGAGGCGGACACACCTGGTGCTGGTCGGCGTGTGCGTCTTCCTGTCATGGAACATCCTCACCTACTACTCCCTAGTCAACAGAAATGCAGACAAGGTACAGTGGAATTCCCATTTTAAGACCCCCCCCCCCCCCAACCCACCCCACCCCCCAATTTAAGACTCCCTCCTTTTTAAGACCGTGTTTTCTCAGATTTTCTGTTCTGAAACTCTGTTAAATTACCCCCTTTTTAAGACACGATTTTTTCAGATTTTCTGTTCTGAAACTCTGTTAAATTACCCCCTTTTTAAGACACGATTTTTTCAGATTTTTGGCGGTCTTAAAAGGGTGGAACCAGTGTATTGTGTCAGTCTGTCTGTCTGTGTAAAGCAAGGCCGAAAAGCATGAATGTTTGTTTTTGACCAAAAAAAAGCACCAAAAAATTAGGGTTGGTTGGTTAATTTTCTTTCTTTTTCACATTTTAGTCAAGTTTTGACAGCATGCTCGTTTCCAGCACTTTCTTGGCGCATGGTCATGGGGGACCAAGCTATATAATGTTTTGCTGACAAAAATGCAGTCTGTTAAATTTCATATTCTGTGAGTTTGACAGATTGACTAATACATGTAGTAGGAGTTTTGCTTCATGTGACTGGTTTATTTTAAGGATTATATTAGAGTCTGTCTTTTTTTCTACCCAGGTGTATGTAGCTTATTTTTGGCTGTAACTTGTGTGAGCTGTGTCCCATTGACGTCATAGACAGGCATGAGAATTGTCCGCCGAATTATTTTTTTGTTCCGCCGAAAAAGCGAAAGTGTCCGCCGAAAAAATAAAGGGGGGAGGCACACAAAAAAAGCACCGGTCACTTTTGTCTTTGCGCAAAAGCCCGCGAAAACTGTCCGTACTTTGTTCACGCACGGCTACTTGAACCTCAGTTACTTGAACTTTTATTGAAAGTAAACCAGATTGCACAGATTGTGTTACAAGTTACATTTTCCTGTTTGTCTCAACAGATCAATTTTTTAACAAATTTAAACCATATAATACATGTATATATTTTTTTTCTTCAAAAAAGCAAAAATTGATACTAAAAACTCTGACTCTAAAAACAGAATTTAATTGCAAACTTGGAGCTCAGATGACACCAGATTGCACCATCTGGGTTCTTTGGAGAAAATTTTTTCCGGGGGGGCATGCCCCCGGACCCCCCTAGTAAGGCTAGGCGCTTCGCGCCGTCGACTTGACGCTTCGCGTCTTCAGTAATAAATGTTCAGCCTTTCTTACAATTTTCAATTCCCATGCCTGCATAGAAGACTATCTTTCCCTGCACAGTCAGCAAAATTGAGTTTTGTCCTTTTTAAATAATTTTGTTAAAGGTCGTTGATGTTGACTTTTGGAATGTGTTAAAGTGGAAAGATGCTCTCATTCTGCGTAAAAACCTGGCTACACATCTGTGATGATCAACATGACTGTTCACACGGCACACGGCTGTTCCTAGCTTGTGTTTTGGTGTGAGTTAAAAGTAGCCCGGCAGAGGGAATTTTTTGGCTACCAGCAGCTGCAGCCAGCAAACAGTTAAGCTTGCTTGCCTGTGTAACCGTGTGCCGAAACACTCCGATCACCTCGAGAAGCGAAGTGTAATCAAACAGGTTTGAAAATGTTAGGGCTAATTTCTTAGCCCTATAAAATACATACAGACAATCGGAAACCACCAGACCCCATCACAAACAGAATCTCACAATCCACGGGTGTTGACTTTTAAAGGCCAACAACTCGGGTGCAGAGTCTGCTGTGAAAGGAGCGGTAGCCTCCCTTGTCACACCTGTTTAACTCACTATACTGGGAGATAGGCCTTCTCTGTGCTTAGCACGGAGGGAGCTACTAGCTGCTGTGTTATCTCTGCTGTGGGGAAAGGATGGGGGCTAAAAATAGCCTGCAGCTAGAGTAGCAAAAATAAAACCCTGTGAACAGTCGTGGGCAAACATTTTATGGTTAGGCCAACAAACAAAAATAGTCTGTTTACGGTATCCCGACCGACCCTATTTTTTCGCGCGACCCTAGACTTTTTTGGGGCATTTGGGGGGAAAAAAAGTCTTTGTTTTTTGGCAAAATAACTTATAAATATGTTTTTTGGGGAGGAAAAAAAGAATCCCGACCTATGTTACCGAAAACAGACTATTTGTTTTTTTTTGGCCTTAACGTTTAAAACGTCCATTTCACTGCGACAGGAGCTGGAAGAAGAGCGGGGGATGGAGGATCGAATCAATGGACTCCAGTCGCAGATCGCTGTGCAGATGAAAGACAACCAACTCCTGCTGGACAAGCTGCGGCAACTACAGCCTTTAGCAGGTGAGCTCCTTACCTGGACATCATGAACAATTCCATTGACGCAGTGTTCACTTCTTCTTAAGCGTTCGCTGATGCTTGTGTCAAATTTCGTTGGCCCTTGATGTTGACAAATTGGGCTGTCAGTCCGAGGTCTTGTCGGTGCTCCCCCCTAGCTTGGTGTCCAGCGATTTCCTTGTGGGCCAGATACATTTCCTCTCACTGCAGGGGAGTTGGCAGGTCTGCAGGACGGTCCGGTGCCTAGTCCGCCTCTCCACAGTCGTACAGGGCCGACTGTCTTACATTCATATTTACAAGGCCAAAATGCTTCAGCTTTGCGGCCCCCTGCCGCATCTGTACCAACGCAAATTTTCAGAGTTAATCTAACTGACCTGACAGTAAGGTTTTTGTGAGGGGCTCCGAGAAATTACAAAGTTGGCATAACATCATGCTTTGAAAGATCAGTAAAGATACCATGGCAATTACACAACAATTATACATGCATGGAGGGAAAATAACACAAAAGAAGAGGCGAAGCCTCCAAGGCTCACGACAAACAGTAACACAAACTCAATCACTCCGTCACACATACACACACACACAGTAGGCATAGGTGACACGGTGCAAGAGTGCGAGACACTAGATCTAGATCTGTCTGTCTGTAGCCTACTTACGGGGACCTGACTGCCAGATGGCCAGATCGACACTGCGCTTTCGACAGCGCTTCCTCGCGCAGACACTGGAAACACGCTGTGCAGATTAATCTGTAGGAAATCTCCTTTGGTATCTTCTTTATCTATTTTTCTGGAGCTACAAAACCGAACAATGTGAAATCGTCTTCTCCGAATCGGCGAACTGCAGCTCGGTGATAACTGTATCTATACCACAATCCTTCACGCGATCTGACCTAACCTTGACCCCTGACCTGGTCTACATACCACACACGACACAAACCAGTCAGCTGTTTTTACCCCCCCAAAACCCACCACCACCCGTTTTCTTTGGATACACACTTTAACTACATACGTGGCGACGAAATGTTGATCATTGCTTCAATACTTTGAAGCTGTTGCTTGAATAATAACCAGGTAAAATTAGTATTTTGGCGTTCAGTCAAATGTTAAAGTTTCTACTACAGACATACATACATACGCACGCACGCACGCACAGACAGACAAAAGTTAGCATCGCATAGGCTACACTTACGTGAGCCAAAAATGGGTAGCGCTGTATACTGTATGGCAGCTGGCTTTCCCTAGGGAGAAAGTAGCCCGAATTTCCATGAGGTAAACCTCACAGGACTATATGAATCTTATCTTTATCCTTATCCTAATGTAAATACACAGTGATGCTTTGTTTCAGATGACATAGGGCGGAAGGAGGCGGAGAAAGGAGCAGCAGCGAGAGCGGCCGCGGCGGGTAAAGTCCCGGCATTGCCACCCCTCGAAGACATCGTGCTGCCAATCCTCATGATCGCATGCGACCGCACCACCGTCAGTCGCAGTCTGGACATTCTGCTGAAGTGAGTGGCTAACCCCTGTGTCATCAGCAGGCATGCACGCATATACACAGGCGCCCACACATGCATGCACGCACACACAAAGTAACACAAACACACACACTCACAGATTCAGTCGGTCTCACTTTTTAAGACCTGCATGTTTTAAAGATTTTCTGTTCTTCTTCTTCTGCGTTCGTGGGCTGAAACTCCCATGTACACTCATGTTTTTACACGAGTGGAATTTTACGTGTATGACCGTTTTTACCCCGCCATTTAGGCAGCCACACGCTGCTTTTGGAGGAAGCATGCTGGGTATTTTCGTGTTTCCATAACCCACCGAACTCTGACATGGATTACAGGATCTTTTCCGTGCGCACTTGGTCTTGTGGTTGCGTGTACACACGAAGGGGGATAAGTCACTAGCAGGTCTGCACACAAGTTGACCTGGGAGATCGGAAAAATCTCCACTCTTAACCCACCAGGCGGCCGCGGCCGGGATTCGAACCCTCGACCTTCCGATTACGAGGCCGACGTCTTACCACCCCGCCACAGCGCCCGTCAAGATTTTCTGTTTATAACATCTGTACATTTACCCCCTTCTTTTTAAGTAAAAAGAAAACACACCAGTAACCAGGTTAGATACGTTTATATCTATAATAAATATTTCGGCACGTTACTGCCTTCTTCGGGATGGTAAGCTTATGGAAATAATGGAATGACGGCACGTGACATACAGTGTAATGAATTTTTATGATGATTAATCCTCCTTTTTAAGATCTGATTTTCTCTGATTTTTGAAGGTCTTAGAATGGGGGGTTCCACCATAACATCTTGCGAGTGACAGGGTAGTTCAGGTGTTTTTGACAATGAATGTTTTGATAACCAGGTACCGACCGTCAGCAAAACAGTTCCCCATCATCGTGAGTCAGGATTGTGGCCATGAGGCCACGTCTACCGTCATCCAGTCCTACATCACCGCCAAAAAAACCTCTCACTTCAAGCATATCAAGGTAGGTGCTTGCCTGGGTCCATCTGGCTGTCTGTTTGTTTCTGTCTGTCTCTCTGTCTCTCTGTCTCTGTCTCTCTCTCTCTCTCTCTCTCTCTCTCTCTCTCTCTCTCTCTGTCTCTCTGCCTCTCTGTCTGTCTCTCTCTCTCCTCTCTCTCTCTCTGTCTCGCTGTCTCTCTCTCTCTCTCTTTCTCTGTCTGTCTGTCTCTCTCTCTCTCTCTCTCTCTCTCTCTCTCTCTCTCTCTCTCTCTCTCCTCTCTCTCTCTCTCTCTCAATGGGCGAGGGCCGGCTGAAGAAAAGCATGTATACATTGCTTATTCTGTCACCCTCGATAAATAAATTTCAATTCAATTCAATTCTCTCTCTCTCCCTCTCTCTCTCCCTCTATCTCTCCCTCTATCTCTCCCTCTCCCTCTATCTCTCCCTCTCTATCTCTCTATCTTTAAGAGCTAATTATCAGACAGATGTGAAGGTCATAAAAGGGGGGTTCCATTGTACTGTTTAAAGCAATGGGAAATAACTCCACACACAAGGCTATTATCATTCAAGCAATGGGAAATAACTCCACACACAAGGCTATTATCATTCAAGCAATGGGAAATAACTCCACACACAAGGCTATTATCATTCAAGCAATGGGAAATAACTCCACACACAAGGCTATTATCATTCAAGCAATGGGAAATAACTCCACACACAAGGCTATTATCATTCAAGCAATGGGAAATAACTCCACACACAAGGCTATTATCATTCAAGCAATGGGAAATAACTCCACACACAAGGCTATTATCATTCAAGCTTTCAACACTCCTCATTGTCTCTGGCAACGCCCGCTTGCAACTGGTTGCTTCCCTTTGTATAACACACTGACCATAGGGCGTCACCACAGTAAAGAAACCTGCAAACTTTCCAAATCAAGAGGGAATCTTGGTAGAGAAATCCTTTTATGTGGAATGATGTCAGTGCCGTTCACCACGCGTTGACCGCAAGTGATGGTTTTTGATAACATTTTTTTCTTCTTCTTCTTCTGCGTTCACTTAATGTGCTGTATGTGACACTGTTCTGACAGCATCCCGATCTGAGCGACATCAAGTTGCCATGGCCACAGAAGAAGTTCATGGGCTACTACAAGATCGCCAGACACTACAAGTGGGCCCTCAACCAAGTCTTCCACGTCTTGAACCATTCCGCCGTCATCATCGTGGAAGGTTTGTTGCATCCAAAAATGGAACCTTGAAAGAGACTCATAACTGCCGTAGAGAACAGATCAAACCCCTCCCATTCAAGCGGTCCAAGAAATAAATATAAATAAAAATAACAACACAGACACACATGCGTACATACAAGCATACACAGGCAATCCAAATCTCCACGATTTAGCAGATTACCGTGAAAGCAAAACCACAACAACAACAAAAGTTCTTTACATGCACAACTTCATTATCTTTCACCCGTTAAATTCATATTAACAAGACCAAAATGCTTCAGCTTCTGGGGGCAATTCCCCCCACCACAGACTCTGCCTCTACACTCTGCCAGGAGACCTACATGGCCCCCTGGAACCCCGGCGTTATTCATTTCCTTCAAACTCATTCTTCCTTGAATGGATTGCCTGACACATGCACACCCACCCATTCATACCCTGCCCATCCCATCCCAACCACTCCTGTATATTGGCTAGAAAATCGGTGAAACCCTTTCAACTAGTTTTGAAGTCGCTGTAGTTTGTAATACTGTCATAATGAAAGACGCGCAGGTTTTTTTTTTTTTTTTTTTTTCCCCCCATCTCCCCCCTTTCCCCTATCCCATCTCCCCCCTTTCCCCGTCGTGATATAACCTTGAATGGTTGAAAACGACGTTAAACACCAAATAAAGAAAGAAGGTTTTTTCCCAATTCTCTCATACTTGACAATAATCATAATAAGGGTATCTCTAGCATAGCTCTAAGCGCCATACCTTTTTCTCTCTCCAGTAAACAAATGTGAATTAATGTTTCTTTATGCTACAGACGACCTTGACATTGCGCCAGACTTCTTTGAGTATTTCTTGGCGACGTATCCACTCCTGCACAAGGATCCCCTGCTGTGGTGTGTGTCTGCCTGGAACGACAACGGGAAGGGAACACTCGTCTCCAACGAAGCAGGTATGACCAGTTTCATTATCTTTTTCTTCTTCTGCGTTTATGGGCTGAAACTCCCACGTACACTCGTGTTGTTGCACGAGTGGAATTTGACGTATATGACCGTTATTTTCAGTATTAAAGTGGGTTGTTGGTTTGGGAATGACTGTGTACCCGTTTTTTTTCCCAAAACATGGTTAGTAATTTAGTTGAACCGTCGACGGGCGAAGTGGCGCAGTGGTAAGACGTCAGCCTCCTAATCGGGAGGTCGTGAGTTCGAATCCCGGTCGCTGCCGCCTGGTGGGTTAAGAGTGGAGATTTTTTCAATCTCCCAGGTCAACTTATGTGCAGACCTGCTAGTGACTTAACCCCCTTCGTGTGTACACGCAAGCACAAAACCAAGTGCGCACGGAAAAGATCCTGTAATCCATGTCAGAGTTCGGTGGGTTATAGAAACACGAAAATACCCAACATGCTTCCTCCGAAAGCAGCGTATGGCTGTCTAAATGGCGGGGTAAAAACACAGAAAATAAACATACACACATTCAAACACACGTCTCCACACAGGCACACATACATAGACTCACACACATGCATGCACTCATAGGAGCTACACCCATAAACACACACAGACACACACACACACACACACAGATAAGCTACAAAGAGAGAGAGAGAGAGAGAGAGAGAGAGAGAGAGAGAGAGAGAGCTAGCTAGCTAGCTAGCTATCTCTGCGCTGACCCCGACTGATTGAATAACTTTGGCCGAGACCATGACTTGCCCAGCATAGGCGGAGAGAGTTGACAATGGCGCCATTAGCATGACATGCGTCAAAACTAATGACATGGAGAGGAGAGACGAAGCAAAGTTTCGGCTGCCTTGACGGACAGGGTCCGCAATGGAGTCATATGATTTGTCCTGTTTTCCGCCTTTTTTAGCAACTCCTTTCAAGTTTGGTTTCCCAAGGTACCCTATGACACGTCTCGAGTGGCAACGAACATACTCCGAGCCTATTGTCGTCATACGCTCCCACACACAGACACACACACACACACACACACACACACACACACACAAACACACAGACACACAAACACACACAAACACACACACACACACAGACACACACACACACACACACACACACACACACACACACACACACACACACACACACACACACACACACATTCGTCCATATGCAAAATGATACAGACAGATATAGACATAGAGAAACCAGCTTTATAAGTTAGTTTAATTGTTAATGATAATTTGATAATTTTTTCAGTTCTTCGTTTTCACTCATGTAAAGGAGACTAGTTTTTTTTTTATATAACTCTCTCTTACTGCCGTTTTCTGTGTTTAGACCAGGCAGTTACTTTCCTTTGTTATTTGGTCATGTCGTGTTTCACTTTTTGGTTATGATTCAAGTTCACTTCTTAATGACTGTCATTGTTTGTTTGTTTGTTCGTTCATGGGCTGAAACTCCCACGGCTTTTACAAGTATGACCGTTTTTACCCCGCCATTTAGGCAGCCATACGCCTCTTTCGGAGGAAGCATGCTGGGTATTTTCGTGTTTCTATAACCCACCAAACTCTGACATGGATTACAGGATCTTTTTCGTGCGCACTTGGTCTTGTGTTTGCGTGTACACACGGGGGTGTTCGGACACCGAGGAGAGTCTGCACACAAAGTTGACTCTGAGAAATAAATCTCTCGCCGAACGTGGGGACGAACTCACGCTGACAGCGGCCAACTGGATACAAATCCAGCGCGCTACCGACTGAGCTACATCCCCGCCCCATGACTGTCATTGAAATAAGAGATTGTCTAGTTAGTTTTACCCACCGGAACACTGCCATTGACACAGGAAAGTGTTTTGCCTTGGCATGGTTAATACTGATGAAGGTAGGAGAATGAATTATGAAATTAACAGTTAACCTTATATCGAACGTAAGTGGTGTGGGAAACTTTAGACAGAATGTTACAGAGAAGCTGTACAGTATTAATGCACAATCGGAAGGTCATGAGTCTCTGTAAATGTACCTCCGTTTAACTCATTGTCTCCCAGGTACGGATATATCCGTACCCACTCATATGGCTCTATCTGACCAGGTACGGATATATCATCTCAGACTGTTAGCTTCAGTCGCTTCCTGTAACGTCGATCTAGCGCCTGCATTCCAGCGTGTTGATACACAGTTTTCCACACAGTTACTACAATTCTGAGTGACCTGCTGCAGCACAGCTGATCTCGGCTAAAAAAAGACTTGGTCAACATGGGTGGGGGTACACAGTGTTAAGACTACCTCCTTTTTAAGACCTGATGTTTTCAGATTTTTGGAGGTCTTAAAAGGGGGTTCCACTGTAATCTTCCTTAACCCTTAAAAAACTGTCAGAGTAGTTGTTTCAGGAATTTTTCTATTGTATTTTGGGAAATGGATTTTCTTGCATTGACTTGCTGCATTATACTGGGAATGAAACGGCTGGTATGGGGTGGGGATGTAGCTCAGTCGGTAGCGCGCTGGATTTGTATCCAGTTGGCCGCTGTCAGCGTGAGTTCGTCCCCACGTTCGGCGAGAGATTTATTTTTCAGAGTCAACTTTGTGTGCAGACTCTCCTCGGTGTCCGAACACCCCCGTGTGTACACGCAAGCACAAGACCAAGTGCGCACGAAAAAGATCCTGTAATCCATGTCAGAGTTCGGTGGGTTATAGAAACACGAAAATACCCAGCATGCTTCCTCCGAAAGCGGCGTATGGCTGCCTAAATGGCGGGGTAAAAACGGTCATACACGTAAAAGCCGTGGGAGTTTCAGCCCATGAACGAACAAACAAACAAACAAACGGCTGGTACAGTAGTCTCCCAAATTTAAGACTTCCTCACTTTTAAGTCCTTACTATTTTAGATTTTCTCTTCGTAGTCTCTGGAAATGTACCTCCACCCCCCGCGGGTTAGGGGGAAGAATTTACCCGATGCTCCACAGCATGTTGTAAGAGGCGACTAACGGATTCTGTTTCTCCTTTTACCCTTGTTAAGTGTTTCTTGTATAGAATATAATCAATGTTTGTAAAGATATTAGTCAAGCAGTATGTGAGAAATGTGAAGTCCTTTGTACTGGAAACTTGCATTCTCCCAGTAAGGTCATATATTGTACTACGTTGCAAGCCCCTGGAGCAATTTTTTGATTAGTGCTTTTGTGAACAAGAAACAATTGACAAGTGGCTCTATCCCATCTCCCCCCTTTCCCCGTCGCGATATAACCTTCGTGGTTGAAAACGACGTTAAACACCAAATAAAGAAAGAAATGTACCTCCTTTTTAAGACCTGATTTGTTCAGATTGTTGGAGGTCTTAAAAGGGGGGTTCCCTTGTGATGGATTTTGGAAATGGATTTTCTTGCATTGACTTGCTGCAGTATACAGGGAGTGAAATGTCTTGTAACAGTTTCACACAGTATTATTCCTGTTTCAGAGAAGCTGTACAGGACTGATTTCTTCCCCGGCCTGGGCTGGATGATCGAGAGGTCCATGTGGACGGAACTTGGACCAAAGTGGCCTGACACGTGCGTATACTGATTTGAAATTGAAGTAACCTGCAATGAAAGGACACCCATACATGGGACCAGCTTCTTCTTCTTCTTCTTCTTTGTTCATGGGCTGAAACTCCCAGGTTCACTCATGTTCTTGCATGAGAAGGGTTTTTACATGGATGACCGTTTTTACCCCGCCGTTCAGGCAGCCATGCGCTGCACCAGCTAAAAGTGTCCTTAAAGGGCAGGTGTCCTGTCATGACAGGCGTATGGTTTGATCAAGATAATAGAGAAAAGGACTGTGGCGCAGTGGTTAGCGCATCGGACTGCGGGCCAGGAGATCGGGGTTCGAATCCCATAAGGGGTGCGTGGGTTTTTTCGGGCCTCGGAAGTACAATTAAGTTCCAATGGGAAGGCTGGGATTAAAATAAAAAAGCTTTGGACTTGCTAGAGATCACATCTAAAGCATACTAAGTTTAGTTTTTCCTTCATTTGTCTCATGATTATGTGTGTGTGTGTGTGTGTGTGTGTGTGTGTGTGTGTGTGTGTGTGTGTGTGTGTGTGTGTGTGTGTGTGTGTGTGTGTGTGTGTGTGTGTGTGTGTGTGTGTGTGTGTGCGTGCGTGCGTGCGTGCGTGCGTGCGTGCGTGCGTGCGTGCGTGCGTGCGTGCGTGCGTGCGTGCGTGCGTGCGTGCGTGCGTGCGTGCGTGCGTGCGTGCGTGCGTGCGTGCGTGCGTGCGTGCGTGCGTGCGTGCGTGCGTGCGTGCGTGCGTGCGTGCGTGCGTGCGTGCGTGCGTGCGTGCGTGCGTGCGTGCGTGCGTGCGTGCGTGCGTGCGTGCGTGCGTGCGTGCGTGCGTGCGTGCGTGTGCGTGCGTGCGTGCGTGCGTGCGTGCGTGCGTGCGTGCGTGCGTGCGTGCG